>NC_066885.1:11403053-11620553 GCF_022985175.1 Labeo rohita
TATGATAGCACTGAGCGGGGGCTGATTGGGAGGGGGGGCGGCTAACAGCTAGGAGGATTTCGGAAAGGAAAAAATACATGTATCATTCACCTGATTTGAATTGTAGCTCCCTTTTTTGAACCTCTGCCAATTCATTTTGTACATTAAAAATTGGTCAGGGTTGATAAGATTCCATTTTCACGGTTGGCAATGCAGAACTGGAGAAAGAATACAATTACAGACCCCAGAGTAAACTCTCCGAATGTCAACTTGATGTAAATGATCAAGAGCGGCTGCACAAAAGAACAGGCTTCAACTTCAACGTCAAACCCCCCCTCTAACTCTCTCTCTCTCTTTTCTCTCACAGGGACCTTTTCACCCCAGTGATCTTGCCCCCGCATAGCCGGTTATGTAAACCAAAGCTCTGGTTCAGTCTGTTATGGAAACGCTGGTAGAAAAACAGGCATTTTAAAAATAGGACGGGGTTAATTGACTCGTAAAATGTTTAAATTAGGGGTTCCCGAAACTTTTTTTGTCGGTCGAACCCCTAAAACATAAAATATTTACTTGAAGAAGCCCCTTAATATTTTCATAATTTCACAAGCAGAGCTGGGTCGTTTACTTCAAATTGTAATACATTACTGAATCTAATCTAGGTTACTCATTTTAGGTAATGTGTTCTGACTACTTTTTAGATTACTTTTAGGTTACTTTTTTTATCTAACTGGTTTAACAATTGAACGTACCATACTATCTCTAAAAAGCAAAGAGAAAGAAAATACATTCAATATTTATTTAATTCAACATTATAAAATGCATTAAGCATTACATTTTAACCAGGGTTTCCCAATTTGGGCTTAATATAAGAACTGCAGTGGGTTTGCGATTTGATAAAAAGCTAATTATTAATTAAACACTAATAGAAATAGAAAAATATATAAAATTTGTTTACCTGCATGTCAATGTGACCATTAAATGGCATTAAACTGTAAACGTGAATGTGTTGTTAAATGTTTTAAATATTAACTTTCTCAGAGATATTTTAAGAAAATACTTCACGTCAAAGTGGTTTTGGCTGACAAAATGTTTGGGAATCAATTTAAAAGTTATGAAGTTATGAATAATTTATATTAAAAATACAATAGCTAAAAATGCATTGTATGGGTCAAAATAATTCATTTTTCATTTATGCCAAAAATCATTAGGATATTAAGTAAAGATCATGCTCCATGAAGATATTATGTAGATTTCCAACCATAAATATATCAAAACATAACTTTTGATTAGTAATTTGCATTGCTAAGAACTTCATTTGGACAATTTTAAAGCCGATTTTCTCAATATTTCGATTTTTTGCACTCTCAGACTCCAGATTTTCAAATAGTTGTATCACACTAGATTACATTACTATTATGTTAATATCACAAATATTGTCCTATTCTAACAAACCATACATCAATGGAAAGCTTATTTATTCAGAATTCAGATGGTGTGTAAATCTCAATTTCAAAAAATTGACCCTTATGACTGGTTTTGTGGTCCAGGGTCACAAATGCATTAAACGTTGCATTTAAACTAGGGTTTTCCAATTTGGGCTTAATCATTAATTAAACACTAAAAATAGAAATATCTTATTTGTTTACCTGCATGTCAATGTGACCATTAAGCAACACTGAACTGTAAACATGCGAATGTGTTGTTACATTTTTTAAATATAATCTTTCCCAGAGATATTTCAAGAAAATATTTCATTGCAAAAACGGTTTTGGCTGACAAAAATATTTGGAAATCCATTTAAAATAAGTTACGATGCTATGAATAATTTACTGCCATTGTGTGAATTATATGTAATCATGTAATCCATAAAAAATAACTGTAATCTAATACACGTCTAGTTACTATTCAAATATTTTTGTCTTAAATTCTTCACCACCGTCTAGTTACAATCCATTTCAAGCTTTTAGTTTGACAGAATATTGGTAAAATGTTATAAAGTTCTGTCCACAAGCATGTTGAAATAATTTGCAAATGTGAAGGTAAATAAAATGAAGCTAGCATTAGAGCTGCTCTGAAAACAGTATTATAAGCTGTATGTGTGTAAATAAACACAGTGCCACTCTTCACTTCACTATTTAAATCACAGTCTTCAATTACTATTAATGATTTAAAACGATATCACTATTACTAATATTACTATATCAACAAGCAACAAAAATACCTTCGGCATGTAAGTTTAGCCCTGGTGCTCTCGTGGGAAACGCGGGTTTGATTATGACTTGCATCATTTTCTGGTCCCCTTCTCCTTTCTACTTCCTATCGATGAAAAGGAAAAAGAAACACAGTCATTAATTGCATTTACTTTGCGTTTCAACAGTAAAGTCAACATGAACTCTTTGTATGTTGTCTGAAAGTACAGTCACGGATAAATGTCTGGTAATGAGAGCAGTATGTAAATGTCTCTGGGCACATCAGAATTCAAATGTCAACCCCTTTGACACTAGGGCTGTTTGGAGAGACCTCCGTGCTATATTTCGCTCTGGTGTCATCACCCAGTGCCAGCCAGGGCGGAAGCAGCTGCATGGGGCGACACCTCATAATTACAGAGCCGTGCTACCGCCATATTATCAGACAATATTGGCCTTTCTCTACAGTCATCTCCATCTAACCTTTACAGACAGCTGCCCTCTTTCTTTATCACCATTTATGCATATGTCCCCTCAACCAAACGGATTAGATTTCGATAATGACCGCCATGGCCCCATTAACAGGAGCTAGACACACGGACATCGGAAAATAGGATGGAAATCAAACGCAGGTCAGTCGTGCGCAACCTGTGTACAAAGTTAGCATTATCATAGGTGAGAGGTCCTGATGAATAAATGCACAAACTACATGATAATGCCTAAATGGCACACAATGCTGCCTCGTGGGTCATTGTCATAGTTTAATAAAATGTTCTGGCAACAAAAAGTGTTGTTTATAAGAGTATAATTTGTGCATATTTAATTTGGAGTTTACTAATTACTGTTTTAATTACATTTTTTCTAATCAAAAATCACTTTTAATTTATATAAGATTTGTAATGGTCACTATTTTGCATCCAACTACAAAGAATGGGTCTTTCAAGCTTCAAAATGTGAGAAATGTGCTCCATACAGCTTTTGTGTTAAATACAATGAATAAATAAAGTTGTTTATTGATAATTCTTTTTTTTTTTCCATTAAGGTGTGACTGGATCACTGAGTCATTAAGAGAATTAGAACAGTACAAATTGTGAATGAATCATTAGGATCCGTTTGATGGATCAGTGATTCATTTAAATAATTAAAACAAAAGAATAATTCCTTTTTTTGCAAATTAAACCTCAAAACAAGTTTGAAAGACCCCAGTCATTGGATGACAAACAGTTGTTTGTAGAATTCTTTAAAATTCCATGGAATGAAAAAGTCAAAAAGGTTTGGAATGGCAGAAAGGTGAGTAATAACAGTTTTCATTTTATGGTGAACTATCCCTTTAAGCATCAAAACCTATTGAACACAAGGAGAATGCATATTTTGTAATCTGCACATGGCGCAGCAATATGGACATGAACACAGCAGAACATACCCCTGCGGACCCACTATCAAAGTCACAAGGAGACTAGATTAGAGGAAATAGACCCCGTATCTGTTTGACTGCAGTAAACACACTGGAAAGCGAGATTCATGGGAATATGGAGGAAAAATAAAGTGGAGTCCAAACAAACGGCACACTCAGAGGACTCGTTTTCTTGTTACGCCGGTATCATCGTATCATAGCAGTTTGGCTACTCTCACATCTGTTGCACTGCCTACAAAAAATGTAAACGGCACTATAGAATACAAATTTTGCTGTCTGACAGGCAGTCTGACAAAGTGGAAAGTGCTCTGAGATTTCTTCTTGCATAGAGAAGGCGCAGACAGATAGCTAATGGTCAAGTGGCTTAACTTTAAACAGCCAGCAAGTAATGCCTAAAAATAGAGAAAATCATGTTTTTTAGAGGTTTAAAAGTTCACTGAAATTTTGACAGTTCACATCACTCTTTTCCATGCAATTAAATTAATTTAGACTGAAGCTTAAAAGTTTTTTAAGGTACTGTAAAGTTTTTATAATACTTATGCTTTATATTCTTTATATTATTATTATTCTTTATAAGTCTTCAGAAGCCATAAAATATTTTGTCTGACCCAAAAATGGCACATATTTATTATTTCATGGCGTCAATGGTTCATACCATTTTGTGAATTAAATGAACTAATCACTGAAATGAACTAAGTTAGAATAATGATTCATTCATGTATCCAACATCGCTGATTTCCAAAGAATAACACAGGGTTTGTACAAGGTGCTTAACGTGCTTGAAGTGCTTGAATCTGACTTTTTGAAAGTTAAGGCCTGGAAAACCCTTGAAAATATCAATATTCCTGAAGAGGTACTTGAATTATTGAAATACAATGTTATCTATGAAGTAAGTGTTTAATATTTTTAATAAGCACATATCTTTTCATGCAAATTTTTCCTATTTCAGTTAATGCCATAAAACTATCGAGCTAAACCAGTAGTAGCACTGACCGTGTCGTGTAAACATAGCTAAAGACGCAAAAAGAGGAACAAAAGAACCACATCAATTGAGGGAGTCATTTAGGCTGGAACTGCTCTGATTGATTTAAACTCCTGATGACTTTTCATTTCAAGTGATTCACTTGCAAAAACCAGATCAAATTAAAAGAGCCATTCATTTTCGATTTTCAACATCACTTGTAACCATTTTAAAAACTTTTAAAAACCATTGCGTCGCAGCATGATTCATTGTTTTGATGTGCTCCAACTGGATCACATATTGTGAATCATTTTATTCAGATCGGGATTTAAATCTTGTATCATGAATCATTTGATTTAGATCAGAACTTTGGAGTGGGTTTGTGAATAATTTGACTTAAAACGGAACTTTGTGTATTGCAAATTAACTAATTTAGATCGGAACCTCAAGCCACATATTGTAAATCATTTTTAGATCAAACTTTGCGTATTGCGAATCATTTGATTCAGGCTTCATTTACACTAGTGTGTTTTTGTTTTAAAACGCATAACTTTTGCTACGGTTACACCTGTCGTTTACACTACTTCGGGGTTTTCGACCCTTGAAAACGGAGACTTGCAAAAAATGCTGCAGAGCCCGTTTTAGTTTGAAAATTCTGGGGTTGCATTTCAGTGTAAACAGACCAAATCTGAGACTTTTGAAAACAATGGCATGGCTGCCGTGTAAACATGGCTAAGGACGCAAAAAGAGGAACTAAATCAATTGAGTGAGTTATTTAGGCTGGAACTGCTAGGATTTATTTAAACTCCTGATGACTCTTCATTTCAAGTGAATCACTTGCAAAAACCAGATCAAATTAAAAGAGCCATTCATTTTCGAATTTCAACATCACTTGTAACAACTTTTAAAACCATTGCGTTGCAACATGATTCATTGTTTCGATGCGCTCCACTCAGATCGCATATCACACATTTAATTTAGATCCCGATTCAAATTTCGTATTGCAAATCATTTGATTTACATCAGAACTTTGGAGCGGGTTCACAAACCATTCGACTTAGATCAGAACCTCAAGTCGTGTATTGTGAATCATTTTTAGATTCTACGTTTTTGATCCTCGAAAACTGAGACTTTCAAAAAAGCTGCAGACCGTGTTTTAGTTTGAAAACTTTGGGGGTGCGTTTCAGTGTAAACAGACCAAAACGGAGTATAAACAGGGCCTCAGTTTGGGACTTTGGAACTCATATTACGATTTATATCATTTAGATCGTAACTTCAGAGCAGGTTCTTGAATCATTCTGCGAATTGAAGTCCTGAGTCCTGATTGGAACGTTGCTTATCGTGAATCATTCGATTCAGATTGGGACTTTGGAATTCATCTCACAAATCATTTGATTTAGATTGGAACTTCAGAGCGGGTTCTTAAATCATTCCGCGAGTCGAATGAACCATGAGTCCTGATCTGAAACAATGGTTTGCAAATCATTATTCAGAACAGGACTTCAGAGCATGCATCACAAATCATTTGATTTAGATCAGAACTTTGGAGTGGGTTCGCAAAATATTTGCTTTAGATTGGAACATAGGAGTGCGAATCACTAATTTCATTTAGGAGTGGTTTCGGAGTGGTTTCGCAAATCCTTTTGTTTTTCTCAAACAGTAGAAAACATCAAACCATAAGTGAGATCTCTGACTGGAGTCCTTGAAATTCCAAAAAGTCGTGAAAATCCTTGAACGTCCTGGAATTTTATTTTACAATATCTGTATGAACCCTGATAACAGCATTTTTAGGGTCTGTCAATTATAATCAAATGGAAAAGAGCATGAAAAAATGACTTTTAAATTAGAACAACATGAATGGTACAGTAAATGACAAGAGTTTTTTCATTTTTGGACAAGCCATTTCTTTAAATGTTGGCTCAAGCATTTTAAGATGTCCACTCATCCCTGACTGTATTCAAATGATTATCTGTCAAACACATAACAGAAGCCCAAAACTTTAGCATAAAAGTTCCAAAGTGCCTCAGTGTGTGATGCAGCTTTGATGTGCTTTAAGTGGGCTGATGAATTTCAAGCATAACATCCTGCTTTCATGATGCTTAAGATCATCAATATTCATTCCCTTCTGACAGCCCCAGTCGACTTTGCGTAACAGTAAACGCTTTAAAGACCGCACGGAAAATTTGAGGACGTCAGTCTGTCTTTGAGCCACGTTCATCAACTAAGAGCGTACACAAGTCGCACTGGACACAGGTCCTGCGACTCTTCTGGAGCGGCTCGACGAAAATGGGAGCTGACACCATTTGCGAAGTGGAAATGAGGATAGGCAACGCGCATAGCTGGAGCGGATGCCAGGGAGCTGACGATCTCTCACCCCGACTGGAGAAACAGCCTTTGACACCCGCGTGGCACCGCCATCTCTAATGACCACATGGCCATTTCAAAGAGATAAAGAAACACGCTCCGACAACCATCTGATGGGCCTAAAGCCGCAGCGCAGGAAGAGGAAATGGATCGGAAGGGGTTACTTCATTATGCAGCAAATTAGAAAAATTCATAATTTATCATTACACCCAGCCGAAATGCCACCCGACTGAGCCTCACCCTGTGAAAAACATCACGCGGAAAGGGAAAAAAAAAAAAAATTACTGTCAGAGGCCTGCAGCAGCCAACGGGCAAAATTAATATGCAAATGTATGCAAGAAATTAAAAAGCAGAATTACACAGGCAAATGAGGTAGCTACACTTGAATTGTTAGGATTATGAATAATTACTGCGAATTTCCTGCTCCTAATATAACTTGTTTTTTGATAAACAAAGACTTAATTATCGAGATGCGCTGGAGAATTTCCGCGGCACTCATTAATCTTGCAGAAAAAACAAGTCCCCGGTGGCCGGCGGTAATGAAGAGAGCGTGCCCTGAATCGGCAGAAAGATCAGAGGCACCAGGGTGCCAGGGTAGCAGGAATGAGATGACAGTGCCACTGTCCCTCACGCGTACCCAAGAGTGTCATAACTTCTTCCCCTAACTATCAAAGGGACTTATTTATGCTGGCAACCGAGCCATAAGTCCAATTTTACGAGGCCTGGAGCGCTTGAGGGATAGTATGTTGATGCGCTCTGGAAATGCCACTTTTGTCGGCTCCCCCAGCTTGGTCCCCGCTGATAGCGAACGGTAATGGACCTGAAGGTTGCTGGCAGAGGAAGGGAGTTGGCACGCCGTGGTGCCAACCTACGGGGGGCCATCGGGGCCAGGCACTTTGGGGACACGTGCCATAGGTCTTCGGTAAGGAGCTGGAGTCCGGTGGTGCAGTGGGGGTTGGGGGGAAAGCCTTCCCGGAGGACGGGGGAGCAGATAAACATGGACGCACGCTACAGATGGCTTTAATGGGGCCTGCAGGTACCGTTTGTTCTTTGGGGAAATCAGCAATCTTCCAACCTTTCCAACCGGTCTCAGACAGACAGGACGTACACACACAAAGCCGAACCTGCACGTGATAAACAGAGAGAGATGAGAGAGACGGAGACAAAACACACACACAGAAAGGCACAAACACAAGTCAAGGGCACACTCCTTCTTGGCTCGCTCGGTGTCATCTGATCTGCTGCGCTGCTCCCAAAAGTGAAATCTGAACCTGGAATGAAGATGAATCCAGGGCCCAAGTCTGGCAACAATATTTCATTTATTTATTTATTTGACGTGCTCCGAAGTATATACTTCCTTTATGTTTCTAAAGGCATATATAAGGCACTTCAGAGACTTGACAGCGTTATGGGCATTAGGTGAGACGGTCGTCCATCTCCAAGACGTCAAAACAAACCCAGAACAGACCAAACAGTTAATAGAGGATAAAGAATGGCACATCAAAGAGTGAGATCTTGAAAATACTTTACATCTTGTGCATCTGTTTTTACCATGAAATATGGATATGTTATCAAATGGATAGTAGAATGTTCGTTCATTCTTTGGTCAACATAGGTGTCCACAAGTCGTGCTTAAATAAATAAGCCATGCTTAAAAAACGACGCTGTGAGACTCTTGCGTCATACTTTATTTTAAGGTCCAATTCCCACTATTAACTATGACCTTCGCCTCAATAAACTCTTTAATTTACTGCTTATTAACAGTTAGTAAGGTAGTTGTTAAGTTTAGGTATTAGGTAGGATTAGGGATGTAGAATATGTTCACGCAGAATATGTGCTTTATAAGTACTAATAAACAACCAATATGTTAAAAATAAGCACGCTAATAAGCAACTAGTTAATAGTGAGAATTGCTCCCTATACTAAAGTGTTACCAACTCAATTAAATGTGTTGACAAAATGAAGCAAGCTATAAATTATCATCTTATGATGACTGAATGTGTGATGTAACAACAGAATGCAAAGTATGTCCCTATAATTCAAGATATGAAGACAAAAAAGTCACTTGGTTTGTTTCCGAATTAATCAGCTGTTTGTATAATTCAGTTAAATGTATGATTGATTGACTCACTCATTAAGATAGTGACTTGCCATCACCTACTGGTGGTTTTAGTTTCATATTTTGGGTATAATTCCATTTAAAAAAAAATAAATAAATAAATAATATATACCGATACTAGCCGATTATTAAGAATGATATCGGCCAGTACCGATAATTTGATTTCTTCTTGAACTAAAGCATAAAATATGAATAAAAATATCCTGATAATTTACTCACCCCCATGCCATCCAAGATGTTCATGTCTTTCTTTCTTCAGTCGAAAAGTAATTAGGATTTTTGAGGACAACATTCCAGGATTTTTCTCCATATAGTGAACTTCAGTGGGAACCAATGGGTTGAAGGTCCAAACTGCAGTTTCAATGCAGCTTCAAAGAGCTCTACACTATTCCAACTGAGGAATAAGGGTCTTATGTAGCAAAACGATCAGCCATTTTCAAAAAAAGAATAAAAATGTATATACTTTTTAACTGCATCAAAAAACTATTGCAAGACGAGCATTTGTGGTTAAAAGTATACTATTTACATATATATATATATATATATCACTAGACAAGACCCTTCATTCTCGACTGGGATCGTGTAAAGCCCTTTGAAGCTGCACTGAAACTACAATTTGGACCTTCAACCCGCTGGTTCCCATTGAAGTCCTTCATTTCTTTGTGACTGAAGACAGAAAGACATGAACATCTTGAATGACATGTGGGTGAGAAAATTATCAGGAAATTTATTTTGGAAGTGAACTAATCCTTTAATGGCATTATGTTAATTCATTATTATTGCTTTAACACTGATCACAAGCTATTTTTAAAAATCAAATAATTGCAGATAATCAGTATTGGCCAATAAAAGCAATTGTTTGCTATATAGGCTACCAAGCGATTTAAATTTATAATCTATATATCTATATGTAATGATTAATTACCTAATGTGTCAAATAAAAATCTAAGAAATCTAATATACAGTGGCATGCAAAAGTTTGGGAACCCCTTGCAGAATCTGTGAAAATGTGAATACTAAGATGATGTCATAAAAAATGCATGTTATTTTTCATTTAGTACTGTCCTGAGTAAGATACTTACATTACATTACACTTACATTAAAGATGTTTACATATAGTCCACAAGACATTTTTAAAATAACCCCCTTCAAAAGTTTTCTTAATACTGTGTGTGGTTACCTAGATGATATACGACTGTTTTTATTTCTGTTTTGTTTTGTGCTGGTTGCTCATGAGTCCCTTGTTAGTTCTGAAGAGTTAGTCCACAAGACAAAAAAATAGCTGAAATTATTAAAATAACCCCCTTCAAAAATCCTCCAGGTCCTGCAGATTTCCAGCATCTTTTGCATATTTGAACCCTTTCCAGCAGTGACTGTATGGTTTTGAGATCCATCTTTTTACACTGAGGACAATCAAGGGGCTTAAACACAGCTATTCAAAAAGGTTCAAACATTCACTGATGCTCCAAAAGGAAACAAGATGCATTAAGATCTGGGGGTGAAAACTTTTTAATTTGAAGATCAAGGTAAATTGTTCATAATTTGTCCTCCAGGAAATATGCAAGTATCTTCTAAAATGATATTTTAACAAAACAAGAAAAATTTCTTCATCCTGTTCAAAAGTTTTCACCCCGGCTCTTAATACATTGTGTTTCCTTCTGGAGCATCAGTGAATGTTTGAACCTTTTTTAATAGTTGCGTTTGACTCCCTCAGTTGAACTCAGTATGAAAACATGGATCTCAAAATCATATCGAATCAATCAAATATGCAAAAGATGCTGGAAAACTGAAGAATCTGCAGGAACTGGAAGAATTTTAAAAGGGGTTCTTTTAGCCATTTTTTGTCTTGTGGACTATATGTAAACATCTTTTATGTAAAATATCTTACTCAGGACAGTACTAAATAAAAAACAACATGCATTTTGTATGATCTCTCTTATTTTGTTAAAAAAAAACCTTTCGTATGTCACTGTATATATACTCCTGACATGCCATAAGGTCTACCTACAGTTACTAATTATATTTATGAAAGGAAAAAAAAAATACTTTACCAGTTGTAAAATTTTGTAGGTCAACATCAGATACTTTTGTATCAATTAGCCAACACTCCTGTCACACTGGCAGCTCCTGTCTGTTGTTTCAAAACAAAACCATCTATCCCAGTGATGTCTAGCTTTAAGCTGACAGGGGGCTTTGATGCTGCGATGCTGCTCTCCTATGGAACACTTCCACCCAACACTCACCTCTCACCACACAGCCAGCGCTGTCTACAGCCGGCCTGATAGACATGAAAAGCAAAATATATCTTTAAGGAAGCCCTGCCATGCCCCATAAATTACCTCTGAAAAATCTGAAAACAAGCCTTTCGACACTTGTCAAAAGCATCATTTCGGAAAAGCGGGGTATGGAAATTAATAGGCAACAGTTCCTCACAGGTGATGGAGAAGAGGGAAATAAAAGAATAGAGGTGGTTTTAATTTTCAAAGGCTGTTCTATCAACAAGCATGCCATGGATGCTGTTAAATCACTGTGAAATAAGCACAATGGACAATTTGACTACATAATCAAGTCTTGCTTAAAAATAAATAAAACAGATACTGCAACAGAGGTCCAAAAGTTCGCTCTTATTTTGCAGAGCTGCATGAACGATGCTAGTATACTGACTACAAAGTGGCCACAGGAGGTCATGGAACCTCCAACATTAAGAGACCACTAAGACCCAATTAGAAGCATGGTGACCCAGAGGAACATGGCCCTTTTCCTTCAACCACCCTCTGTGGAGCTTCATTACAGGAAAGATGCACAGATCTGATCTCCAAGGACGTTTTGGACAAACCAACAGGGCTCATCTTCCTCTAAACACACGCACACAAACACACCATTAGCACAACATCCAAAAAAACAACAACAACAAGCAGGGTTTATGTCCACGATGAGTTGAGCATGCATGCAATTAGGCGCAGTGGAAAAAGAAGAGACAACAGATGGTGAAGTGTTGAACATGCCATGATCTGGTCAAGCAAGGACATGGCAAGCTGGTGATTACACCAGCACCCAAAAACAACAACTGCATTAGAGCTGAAAATGAGGTGATAACTGTCGTGCTATATGACAGGCTACAAGACCGGCTAGTAGGGAATAGATTACTGAACAACATGTTTTATGCTGGTTTATAATCGAAAAGGGATGATATTTAAAAGGGAAGCAAAGGACAAATGTTTGCACTTAAAGAGACAATTCACCCAAATCAAAGCAGTCTGTTTACTCACCAGTTCGGTTGTTCCAAATCTTTATGGCTTTCTTTCTTCAGTGAAACAACGAAACACAACACACACACACACATAATCAAAACAAAAAAAAGTTAAACAAAAAGTAAAACCAAAAATAAAAAAAGAAACTAAAACAAAACAAAAAAAAAATCTAGAAACGAAAATAAAACAAAAGAAAAAAGAAAAATTAAAAACAAAAAAGAAAACAAAAGGGAAAAAAAAAAATCTAAACTAAAAAGTAAACTAAAATAAAACAAAACAAAAAGTAAAAGTAAAAACAAAAAAGAAAAGAGAACTAAAGTAAAACAAAAAACAAAAAAACAAAAAATGTATATCAAAACAAACAAAACACAACGCAAAAGGTGCAATAAAATCCTAGCAAGTTGTGTGTAACAAATGTAAATGAAGATTAAAGCAGTCAAGATAAAAAAAATAAATAAATAAATAAATAAAATAAAATAACAAAATAAAAATTAAAATAAAATAATATGTACATATATATAATTCAAGACCCTTTGTGTTCCACAGAGAACAATAATTCTTACAAAAATGATGAGGTATATGAAAAAGGTTAAAAAAAGTATAAAAATAAATAAATAATTTTACAACAACAAATTTTTAACAACAGCATTGTTAATAATAATAATAATAATAATAATAATAATAAAAACACAGGAAATGTACTGCCAGATTTTCTGCCAGAATATTATCCAGTAATTTTATGGACATTTTCGTTAACATTAATAAAGTGCAAATTTCAGCAGTGATGCCAAAATCCACGGTTTTCCTGTGGAATTGGGCTGCTTTAACACTGTTGCCGTGGGTTGTTTTTCATGTCCGCAGGTTGAAGCGACCCCGTAATATTTAGCCCCTGGAATGCTAATTTTACCAGGGTAATCCTGCCCAAAAATATGTATTTTAACCCAAAATTATTTTTCCCAGGGGACCCCTCTCAAAACGTGATTGGGCTATTTTTGGGCTAGTTTTGAGTTGCAATTGGGCAGGTTTTGTTGTGAAAACCTGGCAACCCTGAAATACAGTTAAAACACCTGTAAAAATATATACAGAAAATTCCTTCATATTAAAAGAGGTACATTGTGCCCTATTTTTACGGATTTTTTACAGGTGCAAAAGTATATACCCATTGCATAACAAGTCTTTCTAAGAGTATCTCATGAATAAACGGTGGCAGAATGTAGTACTCTTGCCCAGGGCTTTCCAATACTGTCCATATCTCCCTCAGTGTCTAATAGAAAGAACTGCTTTCTTATGGCTCGGGAGCCCTAAAGACATGCCTCTGGATATCCTGGCAGAGAGATGGCAGTTAATGTGTTTGACCAAAGATCTGAGTCTCACAAGCCAGAAGGATCTTGTTTTAATTGAAGCCCAGTCCAAACCAAAGCACCAGGATTTTTAACACATGCTTGGGAGTTATAAATGCAAATTTACAGCCCTCGATTTGCCACAAATGTGCCCGTCTTGATACTTAAAAAGCCAAGATTTATACCCACGGTGCAGTGGACACTGTCTGATGCGATGCCAGTTATTGCAGGGCGCAGGGGCATGTTTTCGCCCTGGCGCAGAGGCAGGGTGGGTTCTGGTGGGTTGGAGTCGAGCTCCATTTGCACAGAGAGCGTGAGGGTGGCTGTTAACGGATGTGATTGCGCTGTGAAGCGAGCGGTTTGTGTGAAGAGGTGATTAACATAGGTGGGAGATCGCACGTATACGTGTCATCAAGAGGAGCTGTTGATTCTAGCCTGGGGACCAGAGACAGTGGTTTCTTAACTCTTGTACTATATGTGTGTGTGTGTGAGAGAGAAAGACAGAGACACAGAGGGTGTGTTTGATTGTTCTCAGCAGGCTAAGCCCAGAGTAAGAGTACAAAAATGATTAGCCAGTCTTTCAGTTATCATTTGAAGTTGACAACGATATATTATGGTTTGTGTCCCTTTTAATTAATAAATTAAGTCAAGCTAGCTCTTTCATGCCAAGCCCATATACTGTACGTCATCATGTCAATTGCCACTTAAAATACCTGACTTTTCCTTTAACTTAACAAAAATCATGTACTGTAACATCTATTTTTACATTCAGATGACCTTTTTCAGGCCATAATACATACTTAAAGTTAATCTCGCAAAAACTGTATTAATACAAATGCAAATCTCAAAATTAATATCCATTTTACAAACTGTAAGTGATGCCTAAACTCAGGTGATCAGACTTATTTATAATTACTTGTAAAAATTTCTTTGCTAACCTATGTTTATTTTTTATTAAAATAAACTCTTATGCAATTTATATATATTTGCTTATTGGTTATTGGCGATTACATCAAAATAATTAATAAAATAATGATAATTATTATTTTATTTTTAATAATGATTATAATACTGATTAATAATTATTATCAAAAAGCTTTCACAAAAATGTGAAATGCATTCATATTTTTGTATCATTTATATATTTTTTTAATAATTTTGTTTTTGTTAATGTCGTTTGTTAGTAGTTTTTGTTTTATATTTTTATTTTGCTTTTACTTTATTATTTTATGTTATTTAAGTTAATCATTAAAAAGATGAATAATATTATTAATACAAATGCTATATTTAGCAAATCTCAAAATTAATATCCATTTTACAAATGGTAAATGATTCCTAATTACTTCTAATTATTAACTATTATTTCTAATTTATTAAGAAATCTTTTGTCATTTCTATTTAATTTGTTAGTTATCGGCATTACATCAAAATAATTAATAAAATAATAATAATAATTATTATTATTTTTTTAATATTAATTATAGTAATTATTAATATTATCACTAAAAAGCTTTCACAAAAAATATGAGCTGCATTCTTATTTTAGTAGTATAGACCATTATAGAATTTTTTTTTTTAAATTGTTATGTGAATGTCGTTTTTAGTAGTTTGTTTTTTATATTTCTATTTAGCTGTTTCTGTTTTATTATTTTATTTTATATTATTTAAATTAATTCTCAAAAAGATTGTTATATTTAGAATATCCCAAAATGAATATCCGTTTTACAAACTGTAAGTGATGCCTAAATTCAGATATTTCTAATTATTACTATTATTTCTAATTTATTAAGACAAAAGCGTATGTAATTTATATATAATTTGTTTGGTTATCAGCCATTACATCAAAATAATTAATAAAATTATAATAATTATTATTATTTTATCTTTAATAATAATTATAAGAACTATTATTATCAGTAAAAAGCTTTCACAAGAATATGAGCTGCATTCTTATTTTTAGTATTATTTATATATGCTTATAGTTTTTTTAATATTTTGATTTTTTTTTATAATTTTGTTTTGTGAATGCTGTTTTTAGTAGCTTTTGTTTTTTATACAGCATTTCTATTTATATTATTTATATATCATTTATTTTATTTTATTTTCGATTAATCTGTTTATTTAACTTTTACAATAACAGGATAAAAATACAGGAGAACACTGAACAAAATATTGTTCCCACTCCACTCCACCCCATCCCCACCCCAAAAAAATTATAAATGAAAAACTAAATTAAACAAACTAAATTAAAAATATATACAAAAAATAAAATAAATAAATAAATAAATACATAGTCAATACATAATCAAACTGAAATACAGAGTACGTCAAGCATGTATAGAATCATTAATTTAGCTATATTTCAAGTATACATATATACAAGTATACAAGTATATACCTACATAGGTATCCACACAGAAGAAATTCAATATTTAGGTTTATTTTTATTTATAACATTTTTAACAAATGTAGTATTTTAACATTAGTTGAAAGTAATAGCTTAAATTAAAAAAAAATACCGTTTTAACCATGCAGAATCCATTGTTAGTGCATTACTATAAATCCAATTGTTTTTACAACCTGACGGCCGAGTCAAAATGATTGTCTGTGGTAATCGATAGCACGCCACAGATGTTGTCGACAGAGCTTAACTTATTTTGAACAATCCTTTAAAATCTAAAAGGATAATGCGGTTAACCATTCCCATTCCCCTGTGCAAATGTGCCTTCCTGCATTTTCCCTTCATTAAAATTAAAACCGAGTGAATACACCCACTCGTATTCCTACCTACATTTCAGAGAAACATCTTCCAAAGCGGTTAGCCAGGCTCGCGTAGTTGCTGGCAGCCGATTGGCTGACGTGGGGTGAAGGGAGGGAAGTTCAGTAGGCTCATGGACTCCTCTGAGAAGTTCCCCTCAAGGCAGTCTTCAGGCAAGCTTCAGGACAACACCAACATGCTATCACCACCCTGTGGAAAAACAGTCTGGAGAGGACGGCACTATGCGCCGCTAAGAACCCATCTAATTGTAAATTTATAGCTGCATTAAAAGTTAACATTACCCTGATAACTATTTCCATACCAACCACGGGAAACAACAGCCATTGTGTTAAAAGACATTTCAGTACCCGTAAAAAGACTCGAAGTAAGAGGTTACGTCTCCGAACAAAGCACACATGGTGTTTCGTCATTCAGTGAGGAATTTAACATCGCCATACACACACAAACAAAATCAACATCTAGCGAGCTCTGATTCGACTGAAACGCTTCACGCTCACTGCTATCACTTTTAGCTGGAGCTTCCAGTCAAAATAAATAGCAACTGATTGGGGGGTAGGCTGGTCTTTGTGATTAGCCTGCCTTTTATCCTGTGTGGCAGAAACATTAAAAAATCAACTTCATTACAGTATACAGCATGCTTTTTGCGGCGGTGTCCGTGTCCTACTATCCTTAAAATGAAAAGACACGCGAGTCACAAATTGTTACGTGCAAACCTCGCGCCTGATGAATTTATGAGTAAACTACAACCTCGTTCTAGCGAAGAGGGACGGAGGGAGGGGGATGCGAGAGCAAAAGAGAGGGGCGGTAAACACAAGCGGACTGGTTTGAGGCCACATTTCCATCCACAGAGGGCAAATTCAACATGCATTTAAAAAGGACAGTTCACCAGAGATGAACATGCTTTTATTTACTCACCCTCATGTTGGTTTAAACCTGTATGACTGACTTTCTTCTGTGGAACACAAAAAAGATTTTGATTAATGCGCTCGTTGCTCTTTTCTATGCAATTATTAAGAATCAGCACACTTTCAAGCTTCAAAAAGAATGTAAAAGTATTATGAAAGTATAATGGTAACACTTTACTTTGTGTCATTTATAAATTCTGTTGACTTTGAATCAACTTCGCAAATATCTGTAAGCTTATTTTACTTACCCTAACAGTATACTAATACTCTAACACTCCAATGACAAATAATTGACATGTACATTAGTTGAAAATTTCCTTATAGCCAACTATTTCTAAAGGGGGCCATCAAAATAAAGTGTAACCAGTATTATAAAAGTAGTCCATGTGATGACTGAAGTTTTAAAAAGCCATATGATGGTTTTGTGTTAGAAATATGTGACCCTGAACCACAAAAACAGTCATAAGGGTCAGTTTTTTTTATTTATACATCATCCAAAACCCGAAACCAGAATATAAAAGCTCTCCATTGATGTATGGTTTGTTAGGATATGACAACATTTGGCAGAGATACAACTATTTGAAAATCTAAGGGTGCAAAAAAAACTAAATATTAAGAAAATCACCTTTAAATGAAGTTCAAATGAAGTTCTTAGCAATGCATATTACTAATCAAATTAAATTTTGATATATTTACTATAGAAAATTTACAAATTATCTTCATGGAACATGATTTTTACTTAATATCCTAATGATATTTGGCATAAAAGATAAATAGTTCATTTTGACCCATACAATGTTTTGGCTAATGCTACAAATATACCCGTGATACTTAAGACTGTTTTTTTTATCCTGCTAGCTCTTAAAACAAAGTTTTAAAGGGATAGTTTATCCGAAAATGAAAATTACCCCACAATTTACTTATCTAGTTAAACGATGGGTTATTTTCATTAAAAAAAATACAATTTAAAAATACAAACTGCATTTTGGAAGTTCAAAATTGGGGCACCATAGAAGTCCACTATATGGAGAAAAATGCTGAAATGTTTTCCTCAAAAAACATAATTTCTTTAAACCCGAAGAAAGACAGACATGAACATCTTGGATGACAAGGGGGTGAGTACATTATCGGTAAATATTTGTTCTGGAAGTGGACTTTTCCTTTAAAAGCTTCCTAGTTTATTAACACAGCGTCATGTGAACCACTTTTATCATTCACTTGCATTATAATGAAAAAGAGAAAAGAAAAAACACTTGCGTTCCACAGAAGAGAGAAAATCACAGGTTCAGATATTATGAAAGCGAATAAACGATGACAGAAGTTCTATACTTAAACGAAACGATTCCTTTAACACTACAACACACACTCCATGTTTCTACACGGATATCGAAGGCATATTGATTTTGTTAATGAATTCCAAATATTTCACACGAGTGAGAAACACACAGTGTGTAATTAACTTCTCTCCAGCTTCACTCTCCCAACGCTGCCGCCCCTTCGCTCGAGCCATGTCACCGGCCTATTGTGTTTACCGTGCGTGTGCGAGTGTGTGTGTGTGTACACCACTGTCCTCTCTCTCCCCAAGGATGTTGCAGCAGTAGCCGTCTAATGAAGTCCCACAGAAGGGAGCTAAACCTGTCTTGTTTTTTCATGCTCTCCTTTTGGGCCAAGAACTTAATTGGGGACTGAGTATCCAATTAACGCTGAACGATTGAAGGGACTCATGTGGAGAGCATAAGGTGGCTCGGCTAATATTGTTTGGTGCTGCCTTGTACGGGAGCAGGAGACGGTGGAGGCGGGGGCTTTAAGTGGGTAGGAGGGTGCTTTGGGGAGGGTCTAAATGGAACCATCGTTTAGCCTAGTGGCCGGAGGGACGTTTAATATCGAGGGACACTGATCGTTTACTGTAAGTGCTCGCTCCTTCTCCACCCCTGTCCAGCTGCCGCTGTGAAAAACCCATTAGTGTGTTTATGAGCACGGAGGACACTGGATGTTCACGCAAACAAAGCCGGATGTCCTTTCCGGAGACCAGCGCAACTAGGTCACAAACAAATGCGAGGACAGGCAGGCGCTTCTTTGGAGAGGGAAAAATCACATTAATGCCACCGGGACAGGGAGTCCCTCAATCCCTTCTTCATTAAAACTAAATAAAAAAGCCAGGTCATTTATCTCCTTCCCTCTAAAGCCATAAACACAAATACGTTCGCTCTCCTATTTTTCTCTCACTCAGTACTACAGCATATATCATTGACAATAAAAGTCCGCTTTTCCTGATTTACTGTACTAAATTGGAATGTAAAGAAAGAGAGAGATTACGGGGTAATTGGAAGAAATATGGTAAGGATAATGACACCAGGGTTGCCATTAAGTTGTCCGCTTTGAAGAAGAGAGAGTCGCACCGGAGAGGGCCACTGGCACCGCAGCCCACCGTTGGCCGCCAGTCAACGGATTTAATAAAAACTAGCCTTGCATACTGAGCAAGCCAACAATGGCGGGCGAACCCTGGGGGGGCGTGAACCCTCAAAAGCGTTTCAGCTGGGTCCTGAAATAACAAACGGACGCTAGATCATTGTGTCTGTTATTAATTGGATTACAATTAGCCAGATTTAACCCTTATTAATGGGGCTCCCGTATAGATGACGTGGCAGTCGCCCGTACGCCCCTGCCGGAGTGGGGCCCAACCGCGGTCTCAGGGTACAGCGGGAAGCTGGAGGATGACAGTGACAAATCATCACTAAATTACAATAACTTCACGCCATCCCATGCAAGGTGCAGAGAGAGGAAGGGAGGGTGAAGAGGAAAGAGAGAGCATGACTATATAAATCATGACATTCATCCACAAAAGGAGCCTGTAAGTTGGAAGTGCTTATGTAAAGGAAACGTATTAAAGAAAGGGAAAGCATGACATTTAAAGAGAAAAAAAGGCATATAAAGAAAATCAGACTATTAATTGTGCATACACTTCCAGTCAAAAGTTTTTGAACAGTGAGATTTCTAATGTTTTTAAAGACGTCTCTTCTGCTCACAAAGCCTGCATTTATTTATTTATTTTTTGCGTTTTAATGCCTTTATTTGGCAAGTTGATAGGACAAGTGTAGATGGACAGGAAGTGGGAGAGAGAGAAGGGGATGGGATCGGGAAAGGTCCATGACCCGGGATTCGAACTCGGGTGGCCCGCAGCGCAATAGCACCATATGTCGACGCGCCAACCACAAAGCTATTGGTGTCGACAAAAACAGGACATTTTTAAAATGTTTTTATTATTTAAAATAACTGATTTCTATCTGAATATATTTTAAAATGTAATTTTTAGCATCATTACTCCAGTCACGTGATCCTTCAGAAATCATTCTAATATTAAGATTTGCTGCTGAAAAACCATTTATTATGTTGAAAACAGCTGAATTTTTTCAGGTTGTTTGATGAATAGAAAGTTGAATTTAAATGAATTTAAAGCATTCTTGCTAAAAGAATATATATATATATATATATATATATATATATATATATATATATATATATATATCCAAGAATCCCCAAAAAATGTACTCAACTGTTTTAAATATTGATAATAAAAATAATTAAAAATGTTTCTTGAACAGCAAATCAGCATATTAGAATGATTTCTGAAGGATCATGTAACAATAAAGAGTGGAGTAATGATGCTGAAAATTTAGATTTGATCACAGGAACAAATTACATTTTATAAAATATATTCAAATAAAAAAATAAAAAGCATTTTAAATAGTACTATTTTATTTTAAATAGTAAAAATATTTTACAATATATCTGCTTTTGCTGTATTTTGGATCAAATAAATGCAGGCTTGGTGAGCAGAACAGTGAGTATTTGTAACTAAAAAAAAATACAGGTTAAATTTCAAGGAAGCATGTTTATGTCTTAAGAGTATGAAACAGATGATGTAAAATGATATTTACAACAAGGAATAAAGCATTTAGCATTGTGACATTATTCTCATTAATATTAAGCATATTATATATTCAGCCCAATTATCATTACCGTAATGCATCAAGATGTTTTACAGTGTAGCTATTTTAAATAATTAGCACATTTCAATATTTATGTAATATCTAAATAAATATTATAAATTAAAATGTTTAAAAACTTTTTCAGATTTTTTTCGTTGTTTTTTTGTTTTTGTTTTTTTAATGAAAATTGGGTGATTAATTTTGCTGCGAAAAAAATAAAGTCTCAAACCTTAATGATCTACAAGCTTAATTTTTGTTATAACTTTTTTTTTTTTTTTTAATTTAGATACTGTGGTGAAATAAGAGCTGGATATATATCCTAACACAATATTCTGTATATATTCACTTAATTTTGATAACAAAAATTCTTCCCACTTTATATTAGGTGGCCTTAACTACTATGTACTTACATCAAAATATAAATACAATGTACTTATTGTGGTCATACTGTATTGCAAAACACTTTTGCTGCTATCGAGGTGGGACATGGGTAAAGTTAGGGACAGGTTTGGTGGTACGGGTAGGTTTAAAGTTGGGTTAAGGTGTAAGATATGGGTCAACAGTGTAATTATGAAGGTAATTACAGAAATGAATTACAATGTAAAAATATGTATGTACACAAAACGCGCATTGCATCAAATTATTAATTTAAATGTAAGTACATAGTAGTTAAGGCCACTTAATATAAAGTGGGACCCCAAAATTTTGATATCAATTAATTGTTTGCTTCTCACCGACATGATCATAGCAAGTGTGTATGTAAAGCTTTCTAAACGTGTGCATGTTACCAAGGGGACAGTAACCAGGGCACGCTCAGGAGCACCATGGGAGAAGGGGAACATTATTACTGTGTATTCAGCTCAAAGCCACCACAGGAGGCCACCGTACCACATGCAGGCAGACTTATCATCAAAAGTGTTCGAAATGGCTCATTCATTACATTTGGTGATGGGGTTAGTCGATCACACGAAGCAATTTCTGCTTCTCATTCGGACAGTATTCCTTTATGTTTTTTTCACAATGTCCTTACAAACTCCAGGCAGCAAATGGACAGCAATGAGAGATATCTGAACAGCTTTGTAGTTTATCTTGCTCGCTCTCGACCCATACGCGACAGGAAAAACCTTTGATACTGAATCTATTCGCTGACACTGCTCACGTCCCCAAAGCTAGCCACTTCCGACCTCCGGCCTCTCCCACCGTGCCCTCGGTATGTATAAACGGTTTATGTTTTTACCCTCAGCAACGCAGTGTATGTATAACTGCTCTTTTGCTTCTACTTTTTGCCCTCCCAGCAAAGAACCAGAAATGTTAAGGACGTCCTATTTGAATGACACCTCTATTGTATCAGCGGAGGCAGGGACAGCGGTCCTTTGGACTTGAACTTCAACTTGACCTCCTCGCCTGGATCGGATATCAAAACACAGTGCCATCTGGCCCAAGTTCTGCCCCCAGTGTGGGCTCAGGAGCGCAAGGTTAATATCATACGGTTAGGGAGCGGAATAGAGACTGCAATTATCTTCAATTCCAGGACAGAAAATCCTATTATTTGATCCCCGGTCTGACAGATGGAGCGGCAGACACATCCTCTCCCATTCCTGAGCAAACCAATCTGGTGGCTGGAGCCACAGCTACAGAGCAAGAACACAATGGTGGGAGAGGGCAGAGGGTCAGCAAGGTTGGCCCTTTTTTGTGTCAAGCAGGAGTGGTGCTTCGTGAAACCTGAGCTGGTCGCTTCTTCTCCTCCCCACAAGCCGGACACCACAATAGAAGCCGCAGGGCTGTTTGAAGCCCTCAAGCATTAGCTGCTGCTGGGAGCTGGAGAAGCTGATGATGTTATATGATGGGAACCACTCTCTCAGAGGGCTCTCGCAACCTGACGATTCATCATCATCATCATCATCATAATTCTGCCAAATTAAAAAAAAAAAAAAAAAAATCTTCCACATTTTTATCTGTAGAAAGCATATAAATCCAATACACAAATATACAATCTGAAAATCTGACAATAAATCACAGTAAATGACAAAAATGTATAGAAATATTTAAAAATTAACAATTAAATATTGTAATATTTAAATATACACATATGGATATATGAATGTATATACTGTATACATATACATATACATACACACACACTACACACATATTAATAAATACATACACTACACACACATATACATATATATAAATAAATTATATTTAGTAAAAATTATAAATATATACTTACATTATATGTTTGTGTGTGCATGTAAAAAAATGTAAAAACAAATTGACAACAAATCACAATAAATTAGAAAAATGTATAGAAATATTAATATGTATGAATTTAAATATATATATATATATATATATATATATATATATTATAATTATATATTTGCATTATATATTTGTATATGTGCACATAAAAATTGGCAAAAATCTGACAACAAATCACAGTAAATTATAAAAATGTATATAATTTATGAAAATTATATACATATATATATATATATATATATATACATATATACATATATATATATATATACATACATATATATATATATATATATATATATATACACATACACTACCGTTCTAAAGTTTGGGTTTGGGGTCAGTACATTTTTATTGTTTCTTTTTCTTTTTTTTTTAAGAAATTAATACTTTTATTCACCAAGGATGTATTAAGTTAATAATTAAAAGTTTATTAAAAGTTAATAATAAATAATTTACATTGTTATAAAATATTTATATTTTGAATAACCACTGTACTTTTTAAACTTGTTATTCATGAAAGAATCCTGAAAAAAAAAAAAAAAAAAAAAAATCACAGGTTCCAAAAAATATTTGGCAGCACAACTGTTGATATTATCCAACATTGATCATTCTAATAATAAATCCGCATATTAGAATGATTTCTGAAGGATCATGTGACACTTAAGACTGGAGTAACAGCTGATAAAAATTCAGCTTTTCATCACAGGAATAAATTCTATTTTAAAGTATGTTAAAATAAAAAAACATTATTTTATATTGTAAAAACATTTTGCAATATTACTGTTTTTTTCTATATTTTTAATCAAATAAATGCAGCCTTGATGAGCATAAGAGACTTCTTTAAAGACTATTACAAGTCTTACTGACCCCAAACTTTTGAACGGTAGTGTATATATATATATAATTTAATGAAAATCAAATATATATATGTGTGTGCATGTAAAAATTGTCAACAACAAATCACAGTAAATTACAAAAATGTATAGTTTTTTATACTTAATTATACTCATATACATGGATATACAGTGTGTATGAATGTATGTTTCTATCTATATCTCTATCTATCTATGTATATATATATATATATATATATATATATATATATATATATTACTATCTATTTATCTATATCTACTCTATGTATATGTATATGTATATGTATATGTATATATATATATATATATATATATATATATATATGCGTGTGTGTATTTGCATATATATGCATGTATAATTCCATTAAATACACAGTATTATTTTTTATTTTACTATTACATTACAAAATAAATGCTCTGTTTACATGCTATCCTTTTGAAAAAAGACAAAAAATATGGCTGTTGGAGTGATTCATACGATTTCTAGAAGGCCGTTCTCTTATCTCAAGGGCTGAAAATGACATTTTTAATAACTAAGGAGCTGCGAAAGCCATCAAAGCTTGTTAAAGGTAGTTCATAAAATACCGTGACAAATCCAGCCACAAACTGACCACAACAGTGGTGTTCGATTGCCTCCAAATAGGCACGCCGTGTTCCATAGGCCACATGCAAGGCATTGCCTCAGGCATCCCACAGGCCCTACACTAAAGAAAAGATCTCAGCTCCCTGCTGAACCGTCGCCTGCACTTACTGTAGCAAAACTGATGGTCCAGGACAAAACCACTAAGATGGACTGAACGTATTAATTGCAAACCCTACATCACTGATCTCCACCGAAGCATCGACAGTATCATGGCAAACATTTCCATCAGCACAGCCATCCATCAGGAAAGATAATTGACTCCCTGTTAATAAAATTATGTTCAGCGTCCCATAAATTGCTTAAATAAATACGTTTTGTTGCCTTAAACGACACACCCAGCGTGAAGACCATTAGACAGTGGGACCTAATCGAAGACCCGTAGCTCGCGAGCAAGCATCCAGGCGTATTTTTTAAGCCGTGTGATTTTGATATCACTGAGAGACAACGATCACGGGCTAACGGGGCGGAACGCAAGTTTGAACATCCTCTTTAGGACCCCTTCAGAGTTCATTAGAACATCAACCAGCACTTCATTAGCCATCTTTCAGTGGGCATGAGATACGTGTCCATGTCACATTAATTAAGACTCCTGCCTCTTCTATTTTCTCGCCCATGTCACCAGCAGTTACTGGGTCCGTGCTTGGCACTCATCACTTGTCTGAGACACGGAGAGGTTGAGGGAGTCGTCTGAGAGAGTCCCGATGAACGGCACGGACAGTTCGGAGTAAGAGAGCTCGCCTCACGCTGATGAACATGTCTTTTTGATGACCACTAAACCCACTCAACTCCGCTGCCAAGGGTAAATCGAATTAAAGATTGCAATTTGGCCCGCAGACTTGGACTTGGCACTTTGGTTTTGGACAAGTCTTTCGCCTGGAGGATCGACGGCTTACGAGATGTACGAACGAACAGTAAAAGCACACACTGCGCTGGAAGAATCCAGCCCGTAATGCGGAAAAGAAACAGAAAAATCAGTTCATTTATTTATTTTTTAGAGTTTCTCCCCTGTTTCCCCCAAAACAGAAATTAAGCGTGTATCTACATTTTATCATGTGTAGTATCACCTTTGAAAATTGCAGGTAGTGGAGTGTTTAACATTCTCTTGTCAAGCATACCCCTGCTGGGACAATAAATGCCTGTCCAGTTTTGCTCACAGCGGCGGCGGCAGATTAGAAACAGCAGGAGGACGGTGTAGTGTGAATACAATACCGATAAGAACGCGCGTCTTAGCCCCATTGCTATGCCTTTCCTCGGTGAATGTGAGAACCTGCTGTTTTCTAATATTTACACACAACTAGAATCGCAAATGTACCATAACTGCATTGAAAGAGCTCTTTCTCTCTCTGCCATGTAAAATCAGTATATTTCTTTTTCCATGTGTGGGTATTTCGGAATAGGGGCACATGGGGACGGGAATAAATACAAACACAATAACAGTGAAATTTATTTCATCTAAAGGAGGGGAGAACGACAGAGAAGAAAAAATAGAGCTGGTGTTGATAAGTCAGAAAAAAAATCTATTCTTTTACACTTCCAAAACACACAAATGAAGATACAAGCTGGACAAACGATGGCCTAACAGACCGTAACAACGTAAAAAGTATGAAGTCTGCTATTATAATTAGCTTGGAACCATCGATGACCACCTTTAATGTTGATATTCTATCACTGTTGCCTTCCATACAATGTTGGATTTCTGTAAGACAAATAAATGTCACTGAAATGATAGAAATGAATACTTTATTTAGCAAGGATGCTTTAAATTGATCAAAAGTGACGATAAAGGCATTTATGATGTTACAATGATTTCTATTTCGGATAAATTCTGTTCTTCTGAACTTTCTCTTCATCAAAGAAACCTGAAAAAACTCATTACATAATAATAAATGTTTTTTGAGCAGCAAATCAGAATATTAGAATGATTTCTGAAGTATCATGTGACTGGGGTAATGATGTTAAAAATTCAGCTTTGAAATCACAGGGATAAATTACATTTAAAATATATATATATATATATATATATATATATATAAAGTGCTACTTTAAAAAGTAAAAATATTTCAAAATTTTACTGTTTTTGTTGTACTTTGGATTTTTGAACTGTAGTTTCTATTCCAACATGCAGCCATAAGTTCCCAAAATCACTGGGAACCCTTCCAGGTGAATTTACAAGCTTCTGTAATACATTACATTCAGAAAAAGTAAAATTATGAAGGTAAGTTAATGGTTTTTTTTTTGTTTGTTTTGCTTAGACAACTCAACAAGGTTGCATTTATTTGATCAAAAATTTAGAAAAAACAGTAACATTGTAAAATATCATTATAACTTAAAATATTACAACACAAAATGTTATTTAGTTACATTTTTAAATGTATATTTTTTTCTGTAATGGCAATCATTAGTGTCATGATCCTTCAGAAATCAATCTAATATGCTGATTTATATGGAGTGAATTTTGTGCCTCCCGTGGGCCCACCACCTGCGGGAGGGACCATAGGGGACCGGTGCATTGTGGGATGGGTGGCGGTCGAAGGCGGGGGCCTCGGCGACCCAATCCTCGGACGCAGAATCTGGCTATAGGAACATGGAATGTTACCTCACTGGGGGGGAAGGAGCCTGAGTTGGTGCGGGAGGTTGAGAGGTACCGACTAGAGATAGTCGGGCTCGCCTCCACGCACATCTCGGGCTCTGGAACCCAACTCCTCGAAAGGGGATGGACTCTTCACTATTCTGGAGTCGCCTGCGGTGAGAGGAGGCGGGCTGGTGTGGGCTTGCTTATAGCCCCCCAGCTTAGCCGCCATGTGTTGGAGTTTACTCCGGTGGATGAGAGGGTCGTTTCCCTACGCCTTCGGGTTGGGGATAGGTCTCTCACGGTCGTTTGTGCCTACGGGCCGAATGGCAGTGTAGAGTACCCGGCCTTTCTGGAGTCACTGGGAGGGGTGCTGGAAAGCTCTCCGACCGGGGACTCCGTTGTTCTACTGGGGGACTTCAACGCTCACGTGGGCGATTCTAGTGATACCTGGAGGGGCGTGATTGGGAGGAACGGTCCCCCTGATCTGAACCCGAGTGGTGTTTTGTTGTTGGACTTCTGTGCTAGTCACGGTTTGTCCATAACGAACACCATGTTCGAGCATAAGGGTGTCCATCAGTACACGTGGTACCGGGACACCCTGGGGCGGAGGTCGATGATCGACTTTGTGGTTGTTTCGTCTGACCTCCGGCCGTATGTCTTGGACACTCGGGTGAAGAGAGGGGCGGAGCTGTCAACTGATCACCACCTGGTGGTGAGTTGGATCCGTTGGCGGGGAGGAAGCTGGACAGACTCGGCAGGCCCAAACGTACTGTGAGGGTCTGTTGGGAAAGCTTGGCAGAGCCCCCTGTCAGAGAGGTCTTCAACTCTCATCTCCGGCAGAGCTTTAACCAGATTCCGAGGGAGGATGGAGACATTGAGTCCGAGTGGACTATGTTCTCCGCCTCCATTGTTAACGCGGCTGTTCGGAGCTGTGGCTGTAGGGTCTCTGGTGCCTCTCGTGGCGGCAATCCCGAACCCGGTGGTGGACATCGGAAGTAAGGGATGCCGTCAGGCTGAAGAAGGAGTCCTATCGAGCCTGGTTGGTTCGTGGGACTCCAGAAGCAGCTGAGAGGTACCGGTGGGCCAAGCGGACGGCAGCCCGGGTGGTTGTGGAGGCAAAAACTCGGGTCTGGGAGGAGTTCGGCGAGGCCATGGAGAAGGACTATCGGTCGGCCTCGAAGAGATTCTGGCAAACCGTCCGGCGCCTCAGGAGGGGGAAGCAGTGCCCTACCAACACTGTGTACAGTGGGAGTGGGAATCTGCTGACCTCAACTGGGGACATTGTCGGGCGGTGGAAGGAATACTTCGAGGATCTCCTCAATTCCGTCAACACGCCTTCCATTGAGGAAGACAATAACATGTCTTCCATTGAGGAAGCAGAGGCCGGGGGTTCAGAGGCGGACTCGACCATCTCCCGGGCTGAAGTTGCCGAGGTAGTTGAGAAGCTGCCCGGTGGCAAGGCCCCGGGGGTGGATGAGATCCGCCCTGAGTACCTAAAGTCTCTGGATGTTGTAGGGCTGTCTTGGTTGACACGCCTTTGCAACATCGCGTGGAGGCTGGGGACAGTGCCTCTGGATTGGCAGACCGGGGTGGTGGTCCCTCTTTTTAAGAAGGGGGACCGGAGAGTGTGTTCCAACTATAGGGGGATCACACTTCTCAGCCTCCCTGGGAAGGTCTACGCCAGGGTACTGGAGAGGAGAATTCGTCCGATAGTCGAACCTCGGATTCAAGAGGAACAATGTGGTTTTCGTCCTGGTCGTGGAACAATGGACCAGCTCTATACCCTCTTCAGGGTGCTGGAGGGTTCATGGGAGTTTGCTCAACCAGTCCACATGTGTTTTGTGGATCTGGAGAAGGCATTCGACCGTGTCCCTCGCGGTGTCCTGTGGGGGGTGCTCTGGGAGTATGGGGTCCGGGGTCCTTTGTTAAGGGCTGTTCGGTCCCTGTATGACCAGAGCAGGAGTCTGGTTCGTATTGCTGGCAGTAAGTCGGACCTGTTCCCGGTGCGTGTTGGACTCCGGCAGGGCTGCCCTTTGTCACCGGTCCTGTTCATTATTTTTATGGACAGGATTTCTAGGCGCAGCCAGGGGCCGGAGGGGGTCTGGTTTGGGAACCACAGGATCTCATCTCTGCTTTTTGCGGATGATGTTGTCCTGTTGGCTTCCTCGAACCAGGACCTACAGCAGGCACTGGGGCGGTTTGCAGTTCAGTGTGAAGCGGCTGGGATGGGAATCAGCACCTCTAAGTCTGAGGTCATGGTTCTCAGTCGGAAAAGGGTGGCTTGTCCTCTTCAGGTTGGTGTGGAGTCCCTGCCCCAGGTGGAGGAGTTTAAGTATCTGGGGGTCTTGTTCACGAGTGAGGGAAGGATGGAGCGGGAGATCGACAGACGGATCGGTGCAGCTTCTGCAGTAATGCAGTCGCTGTACCGGTCTGTCGTGGTGAAGAAAGAGCTGAGCTGTAAGGCGAAGCTCTCGATTTACCGGTCGATCTACGTTCCTACTCTCACCTATGGTCATGAGCTTTGGGTCATGACCGAAAGGATAAGATCCCGGATACAAGCGGCCGAAATGAGTTTTCTCCGTAGGGTGGCTGGGCGCTCCCTTAGAGATAGGGTGAGGAGCTCGGTCACTCGGGAGGAGCTCGGAGTAGACCCGCTGCTCCTTCACATCGAGAGAGGCCAGTTGAGGTGGCTCGGGCATCTGTTCCGGATGCCTCCTGGACGCCTCCCTGGGGAGGTGTTCCGGGCATGTCCCACCGGGAGGAGGCCCCGGGGGAAGACCCAGGACACGCTGGAGGGACTATGTCTCTCGGCTGGCCTGGGAACGCCTCGGTGTTCCGCCGGAAGAGCTGGAGGAAGTGTCTGGGGAGAGGGAAGTCTGGGCGTCTCTGCTTAGACTGCTGCCCCCGCGACCCGGTTCCGGATAAGCGGGTGAAAATGGATGGATGGATGGAATTTTGTGCCAATATTCATCAAACCAATGCAGCATTTTACAAATAAACAATCTGATTTGCAAAGAAAAAACGCGACTTTCAAACAAACGCAAAGTGATTTGAAAATATAAAACTCTATTTGAGAGAAAATGCAGTGGTATAGACAAATATATTTAGGCCCAATCCCAATTCTATTTTCTACCCCTTTGCCTACCCCTCGCCCCTTGAAACGAAGAGGAAAGGGGAAGGGTTAAACATTTTTCCTAAGAAATGGGACACCACTACTAAACGGTTATACACGTCATCATACGTTGTCGCTAGCTACTAATGTTACGTCAGCGGACATGCGCTGATGTTTATCACAAATTCCAAAGATGTCAGTCATAGCAGTTGTGTGGGTTGCAGCGATTTTTTTTTGCAAACGTTTCTTTACAGAACATCACCGTAAACACAAACACAAGATTGAAGGAAATATACATATAATAAAAATTGTCATAAAAATCTCAAGTGAGCAGCCATGTTGGAAATTTCTCTTAGCCCTTCGTTTGAAGTGAGGTCCCGAAAAATCTTCGTTTGGAGGGCTATCTAGCCCTTCCCCTTCCCCCTACCCCGCCAACAAAAAAAAAAAAAAAAAATTGAGACACCCTTACCCCTTCACGTAAACGCACCAAACGGAGGGACAGGGGAAAGTGTAAGGGGTAAGGGGTAAAACTGGGATTGGGCCTTATTGTATATTACAACTGTGAGACTCAGTTGCCTTTTTATGAGGAAACTTGGCTTGATTTTCTCACAAATGCGTGCAGGCAGATTTTCTCACAAAGGCAATTGAGCAACTTCCTTTTCCAAAAAAACAGCAGATGGCGCTGTCGGTCAATTTACACAAGTCTCCACAAAGTGTTTTCACAAACATTTGGTACATTTACATAGCTGAATCACAATAAAGCTCACATGAACTTAAACTAGTTTGATTATAGTAGCCTATTTGTATAATTAGATTAGCCTACTAGGTTGTCTATATGTAGTTTTATACTTATACCTTATACTATATTTCTCTCCACTGTAGACTATGTCTCAACACAAAGCAGAATTACAATAAATGTTCACAATAAAGGTGTTTTGGGTCTCAGGAGACTAGTGTAAATTGACCGACAGCACTATCTGTCGCTTTTTTGGAAAAGGAAGTTGCTCAGTTGCATTTGTGAGAAAATCTGCCTGCACACATCTGTGAGAAAATCAGGCCAAGTTTCCTCAGAAAAAGGCAACTGAGTCTCACAGTTGTAACACCCAATACATATGTTTGTCCATACCACTGCATTTTTTCTCAAATAGAGTTTTGTATTTGCAAATCACTTCGCGTTTGTTTGAAAGGGGAGTTTTCTTTGCAAAGCAGATTTTATTTGCAAAACGCTGGATTTGTTTGACGAATATTGGCACAAAATTCACTCCATAGATTTAGTGCTTAAGAACCATTTCTTATTATTGTAAATGTGGAAAATGTTAGCTGCTTAATATTTTTCTAGAAACAATTTTTTTAATCCTTTGATAAAAAGTTCAAAAGAACAGCACTGTTATTAAAGAGAAATTTTGTAACAATATAAAATGTCTTTACTGTCACTTTTAATCAATTTAAAGCATGGAGAATAAAGATTTTAATAAATTTGGAGAATAAAATTATTAATTAAAAAAACAAACAAACAAACAAAAAAAAAAACACCTTACTGACCCCCAAAATTTAAATGGTAATGTATCATAAATAATAAATAAATAAATATGAATTTTCCATAATTTAACTGTTTTATTACAATAAATAGTGTTTTAAAAAAAATGGAGTGCCATCTTGCCATTCACTTATCCACAAAGTTTCAAAAATGCATCTAGCCAATAAAACCCAAAAGTTTCAACCCACGAGCACTGGTAACCGTTAATAACCACAAACCCGTTCCAAAACGTTGAGGAAGGCAGAAAGCCAGTGAAACCTCTGTGAGGAGAAATTATTTTCCAGCATGCAGCCCTCCAGCAAAGCCCAACAGCCCAAGACAAACTCTGCAAAACTAAGAGAGTGGATATAAACACAGGTCAATCAATGGCCACAGTCAGGCCCATCAAAGCAGCATGTCCTCCAGTGAGGTACAGGTGGTAATGTTGTGTTTAAGGTTTGCCTCCCCCACCCACCCTCCACCCCCCAGCTGTGCAATCATTATGTACTACTGCCCCCTACTGCGGAGCAATGGCTGTGCGCCCTGAAGGTCAGTGGTGAGGAAGGGGAAGAAAGCACACAGGGGTGCACTTTAGTCCTCACTGTTGGAACAATCGATGCCGGCATCAACTCAGGGCTCACGCAGCTCCGCTCTGAAAACAAACATTAGGAGAAACATCTTCCTCTTTCACTGTTCTTGCTGGGCCAACAGAGTCTAACTAGAGTTAACAAGGCAACCAAGGCTCGGGGTCTCCCTCAGCAAGGAAACCAGAGAGGGTGAAAGGTGGGAGATTGGCCTCAGAGGAGCTACGAAATGGGCAAATTGGGTATAAAAGCACCAACGATGGTTTTTGTGTACATGAGGGAGAATTGCTACATCTGACCTAGAGCAGATGACGGACAACTCAGTTCAGTGTTAAAAGAAAGTTGGGGTTTTTGGGAACCACACAAATGGTTTGGCAACTCAAGTGCATCCATTTACTGTCCCTTACTTTGGTTTTAATGGTTTGGCTTTGATGATAGGACACATCAAATTTCACAGATTTTCCAATTAATTCTGAAATTCATTTGAATAATCCTAGTACTGGTTCCCAAAAATCATAAAATCTTTTACCCTATGCCCATTACTCAGTTGCACGCAAAAAAACCCCAACATACAACGTGACCGGTGTAGTGCAATTCATGAACAAATGACTTTTACAAGCATAAAAGTTCAAATAATTACGCAGTTTAAATCGTTAAGTCAGTTAGCACTGTTACTACAATATTGAAGGTTAATATCATAATACTAAATATTAACTTTAAATTATGTAATTTTGTATTATGTGTATATATATATATATATATATATATATATATATCTTGTATATTTAATAAAGAAAATGACTTATCCGATTACTCGATTTACCGACGGAATAATCGGTAGAATACTCTATTCCTAAAATAATCGATAGAATAGATTTAACAGATTGATTTATTCATTTGTAACAAAACAGACATTCTTACTGAAATATAACCAAATAAATCAGAATGTGCATAAGATTCAAATCAAAACGTGAGCCTGTGAAACAGAATTGAATCAGCAGATGTGCTGATACCCTATATTGATTCTTTCTTTGAAAAAAAACCCCTACACTACTGAGTTTGTTTTTATCTATTACAAGTACATCTCCCCGAACTCTTGGAAAACACAACTCTGCTCTTCCAGTCACGACCCTGTATACATGCCATATCTATTATTCATGTATTCTAACCTGTCCTCATCAAATTATTCCCGTCCCCTCAATGTCATATCAATTTTACCGCGATTACAAAGCAAACAATTCAAGCTGACATTTGGACCTAAAAATACGCCTGCGAATGCTGTCGGTGCGTTATCAAAACCAGCGATAAAGTTACAATGCATAACAAGTGGTGCAGCCACAACTAACTTTTAATGATAGCTCTTTGAAGCCATTTCCTAGCGGAGAACAGGAAGTTAAGAAAGACTCAAGCGAGAGTGACACAGAAAGTAGGACCCAAGTGCTAGTCTTTTGTCTCCACCTGATCAAATGGCAGCCGAGCGGAAAGGCGCAGAGCCCCCTTCTCCAAACGCACGTACCCGGCTCTGTGGCGTCTGCCACACGTTCGCCTGCCTCGATGCAGGTATCAAAGACCAGCTCGCCTCTCCCACAGACGTCGGAGTGCCAGCCGTACGCCGGCTTTCATAGCACAACAACAAGGGGAAAATGTGGCGGGGGAAGAGTCGGGACTCTGAGCTCCTTCAGGGATTTCCTTATCGGGGGCAAAGCAATCCCCCCTGGACCTCATCCGCATAGGCTTGATTATTCAGGCATTACAAAGGAATGAAAATAACTCACAACTCAAAGCCACTGTCGTTTTTTTTTTTTTTACCCTTATTTATTATCATTTCACTGCGAGAGAGTGTGCCCAACACCCTGCTAAAGTTTAAGAAAATGCAACCACAGAGAACAAATACAGACCAGACAATTTAAAAGATACAAAAAGGAAACAACTTGAACTAGAGTGCAAAAAGGATTAAGAGTTCTTCTTAGGCCTTCCCCGGGTTTTCTTCACCGCTGGTTCAGACGAGGCCTGAGCTTCTTTCTTCGCTGGACGCTTGGCAGGACTTGCCGTCTTTTTAGCCCCCTTCTCTTCTAAACAGATTACACATTTGGTTCAAAACATTTACCACAACCAAAGTTACTGATATTGATAATAGGTGAACAGGCCAGCTCAAAAATCCATAAACATGACTTACCCTTCTTTTGAGGAGCTCGCCTCTTCTTTGCAGGGGCTCCGTCGGTTTCATCAGCAGACTGGCCTTTTTCTTCGGCTTTCTTTCGCTTGGGAGTCTTCCAGTCAAAAATAAAGACACAAACATGGAGATGGAAAAGATGGAAGAGCAGTGGTCAATTCACTTGCCTAGAGCAACCTTGGAGGAAGTTCAAATCAAATATTAAGAAGGGACCTTTTGCTCTGTATACACATGGAAACTATTATGCGCGCCTTGAGCGCTGTGAACGCTTGAGAAAATGTAATTACAATTTAGCTATCCAGTAAATCGGGAAAGAACAAATAAAATAATTTTAATGTCAAATGCAATATGCACACTACTGTTCAAACGTTTGGGGTCAGTATGATTATTTATTTGTATTTTTTAAAAGAATAATACTTCTATTCAGCAAGGATGCATTAAATGGATTAAAACTAGCACTGAAGACTATAAATAAAAATATAAAAAAATAAAAAGGAAATGACCAGTACTGGGAATATGGCTGGGCGATATGGCCAAAAAATTATCATGATATTTTTTTCATATCAGTCTATATCGATGATTAATCGATAATTATCACATAAATGTCATATTTTTATTTCTTTCAAGTTTAAAGGCAGATTTTTGCTACAATGTGAAAGTTGTAAAAAACAAACCGTTAATTGTGGCTTTAAACTATTTTTTATGGTCAGAACATTCATGTTTCTTAAATTCTGAAATGAGTGTTTTTTTTGTTTTTTTAACCATTGGTCTTCTATAGTAGCATACATTTAAAACATGATAACAGTTAAAACCACAAATATAGCACCTCAATACCATGGTAAAAATGTAATATGGTTTCTAGGTATTTGTATGAAAAACAATAGTCTAAATACATTCAGTATAAATGCATAAATGCTATAGCTTCACAAGAAATATTATATTCCATGACTCCTCTTCAGTATGTTTAATAATGTCTACATTAATAATATAATAAAATTAGACACAAATACCCACATTTCTGACACAATAGCACTGTGCAGCAAGTGCTACTAATGTAAATCTATGTTAAATGATGGCGATTTGTACTGTAGATTAAAAAGCTATGTGACTGTATTGTTGCGCACAGCCTTTCTTCTGTTTGTCATCTGGCTATAAACTGACTTACTTGTGTTCTTCGCTGAATCGACCATATGCATGGATTATTTCCTTGTTTTAGACAAGCCAGCTCAGTCAATCAACCATACTGTGCCGTAATAGGAGCGTCCTTTGCTTGATTTCTCTACATAATCCATTCACAATTCGAAAAGTTTTGTCTAAGAGGAACAAACGTCCATGTATACTGTAAAAAATTACACGAGTAAATCTGCTAAAAACACGAGAGTAATTGCTATGATTGACAGCGATAACCGAACAAAACATCTGACAAGCCGATGTCAAAAATAGAGCTGTGCATTAAATGATTCAGAATAAATTCAGAGTAACAAAACCACAGCAGTAACAAGTTTGTATTGGTTAAATATAGGCTATTTAATAGCTTTTATGGCTCAAGATAAAACTTAAAGGATGTAGTTATTAAATTAAATCTAAAATATTTCAAATTCATATTGATTCATATTGAATGCATTATTTAATTCTTAATATTTAACTCATTTAATTTGAAGTGAACTATATGTATTTAAATAATTTACCCTTATTCACCCTGTTAGTGTCTGGGCTTATTTATGCATTTATTTATTTATTTTAATGATTTTCTGCACCTGCTATACTATATACCTCAGTGCGGTAAAAAGTACTAAAATTTGTTATACTAGCAAATTTTATAAAAAACTGAAAAGCAAGACTTGAAAAAACTAGGGAGTTGAAATGGCAGCTGCAGCCAATGAGTGATCCTCTGCTGCCATCTTCTGGTTCTAAGGGTAATTTCATGTCATTTTCATCTTAAAAAGTCGTCTTCCGTGAAAAGACATTTTTTATGTCTTCTATATGAATGAAAAGTGAATCTTTGAAGTGATTTTTGCACAAAATTTTAAAAAGGTGTTAATGACTTTGAAGGCAAGTTATTGATCATCAAGAATACTATTAAGACGTCGTTGAAGAGAAGCCTCGTTAGCTAGCTAAAATTAGCCTAAACAGTTATAATAGAGTTTAGCTGTCAGCATTTAAATGTACAAGCGAATAAACGGTCCGAGTGGCGCACTTTAAATGACTAGCGCTCTTTTGTTTCGCCTTTGCCGCATAAACATTGTATCGAACATTTATCGAACTTGTCATCATTGGTCGAGGAAATTGATATCACGCGATAATTATCGTTATCGATTTGTCGCCCAGCCTAACCGATTTCAATGTTGGGAATTTTTCATAGAATTGCAAACAATAAAACCTACTATGAGTTAATCTATTTTAACAAGTTCATCAATCAAAAATCCTTGTTTTTTTTTCTCTCCTCAAATGAAAATTCTAGCATAGAAGCTCAAGTCTTCAATTCAAGGAAATCGTACTAACCGAACCAGGGGTTATGAAGAAGATGCACTTAACGACAGCAATCAAATTCTCCCTTTTCTTCACTCAGACTGCATAATGAATGCTCGCCCCTCTCTCGGACTTGAACTATCATCCTTACTAGCCCCCCCCACACCCCCTCACATTTCCCTTCCATTTTGCCAATTGCTGCCTCATGATTACCATCCAGACCCTGCTGAGCTGAACAGATTGGCTCGATAATTACATACAATAACGGCAGTGGGCAGGTAACCCTCAGCTGGCATGGGCCAGCTCCCTGGTGGCACCTTCCATATGCAAACTGCATTGTGGGAAGCGAGGAGAGTCCGTCCCCTCCCCTGTCGTAAGTGCGGCTCGCTGATTGCCGGCCCGCGCCGACTCCAAGGTTACCGTGTCAGCAAATTTGTGATACATTAGCAGGGAATAAACACAGGCACTCAGGACCTGTCTGTGGGAGGAAGAGGAGGGGCCACTGGGATAAACACCCGGGCGCTGGAGAGAACCTGAGATGCAGACGGCTTTGTTGCCAAGAGCTCTTTGTGCCGGACCCCATGAATGAAGCCACAGTCTTATCGCTTTCACAAAGTATATGCCATCAAGGGCATCTTTGTGGGCTCGGACGGTTTGTTTTACACGAAATACACAAAAAAGAAACACGACGGCTGCAGAATTCGCTTCTAAAGATCGTTTAACTTGCAATCCAGACAAAACAATTCAGTGATTAATAACCTCTTCCCAAGTATTCAGAGAAGCGGTAGTATTTCAGAAGTGTGAGATCTCATTCCAGCTGACACCTTGAGGGTGTTGACTGGTCAAATGACATCCCACCATCTGAAAAATACTAAAAATAAATCAGACAAAAAGCTATTCAAAAAAAATATTAACATCAAGACACACTAAGGTAAAATGAGGGCACGTCTGTGTGTCGTTTCCAAGAATCCAAATAAGCTCAAGAAACGTTGGTTAAAAGCATCACGCATTAATCGTATTTGAAAATCAATGCACTCGACAGCATTTCCTACTAACCCGAGCAATTAGTCTTGGATCGTGTGTGGGCATTTTCAAATTTGAATCTGCTTTCAACAGGTAAACAAATTATAGGATGTTGAAATGGGCTCGTTTTTAAACAGCGGGCTTCAAAAAGGGACTGTCGCAGCATTTTCAATGCGCCGTGAATGAGGGAGGGCGACAGAGGTCGGTTTTTGATGTTCTGCTGAAGGTGGCTCTCACCTTGACAGAGGGCGGGCTTGTGCCGTTGGTCGACACGCCGAAGTCCAGCTTTTTGTCGTCGGACGCTCCTATGGTCTTCAGGCCTTGTTGCAAAATACCTCGCAATTTTGCGTAATCTGGCTTGTCTGTGTACCCGAGAGCCTTGACCTCTTGCATGAACTTCTTCATTTCCTCTAGAAATTGAAAAAGACATTAAGCACAACAATTTAATCTTAATGCAGATTTACTTTTTCAGACTTAGCAAAAGAAAGCTGTTAAAGACGCTTCTGGGTCAATAAACAAACGAAAGTTACTTGGACCTCCGTCTCAAATGAACACGCAAAAGTCCGACGTTAATAAGCTGCACGTGCACGTTTATGTAGGAAAGACAGAACAGTCCCTGTAGGGCAGTGTCTTCTTAGCAGACGCTCACACTTTAACCTTCAGGCTAAGTTTAGAGGAGAGGGGCTGACATTTGTCACTTTGTTCCTTATACTTCTCCGCTCTCAAACTGTTGTTTACTGTCGGCTGCTAAAATAGTCACACCAAACAGAATTAGTCGTGATGGCCGTGCTAACAGTGCCGCCTCCCATCACCTCGGTGTTGTGATGCGGCGTGTACGCACAAGACAACAGCCTGAGGAGGGATCTCGCCGTCTGCCGCGCGGCTGTCACAGGGCTTAAGAACTGCCATCACATCAGCGACTGAGCAAAGGGAGCCAATGACATCTTTGATTTTTAAACGACACAAAGAAAGAACACCCTAAAGTTCTGCAAAAGTAAAGACTGCCGCACGCTGACTGCAAAACTAGGCAATGCAGAGGTCGAGAACGGAGAAGGGTGAAAAACAAGTTTGTTTAAAAACTTCAGCTTTTATTTATTTCGTCATTTTGTGGTCGAGTAGGGTTGCTAATACAACACACTATTTATTATATGTATATGGGTCATTCTATGGAAATGTCCATTTTTCTGTCCTTTGCCTTTACAGAAATATAACACTTGAAAAAGACTTTAGAATTTCTTTATATTTTAAAACGAAAATGTTATTTGAACAATGACACCTTCTTGAGCAATTAATGTGGAACATTTGTTTTTAAATTAATTATATGAATTTCAAGCACCACAAAACCACTCGTCCCCACAGCCATGTACAGAGGGGAAGTGCTTTATTTTGAGGTCAAAAACAGGTTTTTCCTACCATTTAAAACACAATAATATATTCATGACTATCAAATATATGATGTAAACTGCATAAAAAACTAAATGTCGATTAAATATTATAAATTATATAATAAAAGTAGTGGTCCCCTGGAGTTGTCACTGGTGTTACCGTTTAACAAAAATCGTTTATTTTGAAATACAAATCACACTCATAACATCACTTAACTTCCTTCTTCCCATTTCCTAAAGATCCATGAAAAACCGCACGTTAAGTCTACTATCTCTTTTCAGTTATCAGAAATGTTCTTATTTATCTCATGATTTCATATGAAGCTTCATAGTTGAAGTCACTGGTGTGACCTACTTTATCGCTAAGGAATTGTTTAAAAAAAAAAAACTAAAATACAAATGGATTAAACTACTTAATTTAGTGAGTGACAACATGTTGTTTGATACCTTGCAGCAGCCATTTTATAAAATGCATTTTTCAAGAAAATTTTCATTGGTGTTACTGTCACTGGTGTCACCTTCCTTATGGGTAACAACAGTGAAGATCAGTATATATCAGGTCTTATGTATGTCACTGGTGATTCATTGCGTCACTGATATTACTGTTTTTTTTCTGTCACATTAAATAAATCTCCTTATTTCTTGCATTTTCATAATTTTTCTGTAACTTTGACTACATGTGCTGAAAAAAAAAAAACCCTAATATTTCATAAAAAAAAACATTAATATTTAATGAACAAAGGTACATGTGATCTTTAAATAATCACACAAAAAAAGATTAAAAAAAAAAAACAATAAGTTGTCATTTATATGTATTCAAAGTCAAATGGTATCTAATAATGTTGTCTAAGTTTAAATGTTAGAAAAATAAAAACATTTTAAGACCTCTTGCCAACTGATATTTCTTTAGAATTACCCATATATATATATATATATATTCATATTCTGACTATTTCTAGATAAATTTGGGACATTGAGTACAAAAAATAATCAAGAAAATGCAACAATTCATGATTCTAAAGACTACAGTATTAATATTTATTTCAATTGTGCATTCAACATTTCACCCAATTAATAAAGAAGCAAAAACAGTGGTCAGAGCCATTTTTATGACGCACTGCACTGGACAAAAACAAAAACATGTACACTTTTTGGTTACACTTTATTTTAAGGTGTCCTTGTTACAGTGTAATTATATATTTAAGTACTAAGTAATATTAATCAACTACATGTGGATATGGTTAGGATTAGGGTTTGGCTTACAGATACTTAACAAATAATTATGCATAATTACATATATTACAATAGTATGTACATGTAATGTGTAACAAGGACACCTTAAAATAAAGTGGCACCCACTTTTTTATATTTACTAAACATTTTACACAAAGATATTTGTCAACAGAAAATGCTCCAGTTTAAAGTTAGTGTGAGAAGTTGCTGGGAATTAGCACAGAGCTGATAGATTAGCTCTAATTAAGACTAAATCACCAGGTCCACACTCATTATCAAGAGAAGAGGCCCTCATGCTCTTGTTTGTGCATCAGAGCTCGTAAGTGCGTCACTCCAATTACCGCTTGGCAGACAAACAAAAAGTAATACTGCAGAATTCACAGGTGCTTCTGCGGTCGCGACACGGTTAAAAAAAATAAATATGTTTAAATCCCATTTAGATGAAAGAAATTTCCTAAGATTTAAGACTATTAACCTACCATATTACAAACTATTTAATTGATATTTCAAAACCAAAGTGCATTCACCTTTTTAAATATATGAAAGCTTCTCTTGAGAACTTCAAGATTGCTCAGTTTTTCCTCACCTGGTTTATTTTCTGAAGGGAAACAGCTTTTCAAGAACTCATCGATATTGTCTCTACACCTGGAGAGAAGGATATTTAAAAATGGATCAAACAAAATCAAAATCTTAAATGTATAATTATAATTATGATTCATTAAATCTAATACTCCATTATTATCGGTAAAAAGAAATTGGCTGCAAGGAAATTAATGGGAGAAAAATGAATTAGTTATACTGCAAAGAGGCATATTAGTTATTCATTACTCATTATCCTAAAATTCATTATCCCATGGCAAAAAAATAAGTGACAGGTAAAATAGGTAGATTACGTTCAGAAATAAGTGAGGTTAAAGACAGTCACCTGAGTTTGGAGTCTCTGACATACAGTGGGTCCTGAAGTTTGTCCTCCCAAGGTAGTCGACCACAAAGCCACTGGATCATGCAGTAGCCCATGATTTCCAGATCTCCTCTTCTTGAAGGGGCTGAAATGTAATATACAACCACACACTTTAAGGGGAAGCCTATCTCTGTAGTATCTGATGCAAAGTACCATTACATCAACACTTAATATAAGTTCTCTTCACAATTAATAATCTCTAAGACCACGTACACACTGCAAGTTTAAGGAGTGACAACCGTATATGTGACCCTGGACCACAAAACGTCTTAAGTCGCTGGGGTTTATTTGTAGCAATAGCCAAAAACACATTGTATGGGTCAAAATTATTGATTTTTATTTTATGGCAAAAATCATTATGAAATTAAGTAAAGATCATGTTCCATGAAGATATTTTGTAAAATTCCTACTGTAAATGTATGAAAACTTAATTTTTGATTAGTCATATACATTGTTAAGAACATTATTTGAAGAACTTTAAAGGCAATTTTCTCAATATTTTTATTTTTTTGCACCCTCAGATTCCTGATTTTTAAATAGCTGTATACTGGCCAAATGTTGTCCTATCCTAACAAACCACACATCAATGGAAAGCTTATTTTCTCAATTTTGAAACAATGGTGATATGACTGGTTTTGTGAACCAGGGTCACATATAAAGGAGAAGTCCACTTCCAAAACAAAGATTCACAAATAATGTACTCACCTCCTCGTCATCCAAGATGTTCATGTCTTTCTTTCTTCAGTCGTAAAGAAATTATATTTTTTGAGGAAAACATTTCAGCATTTTTCTCCATATAATGAACTGATATGGTGCCCCGCTTTTGAACTGCCAAAATGCAATTTAAATGTGGCTTCAAACAATCAAAAAATGGGGTTGTAAAACGATCCCAACCGAGAAAAAAGGGTCTTATCTAGTGTAACGATCAGTTATTTTAATAAAAATAATAAAATTTATACATGTTTTAATGCCAAAAGCTTGTCTTGTCTCACTCTGTCTGGACTGTTGTGTCGAAAAACTCCCATCTCATGTTCTCCCTCAACTTCAAAATCGTCCTATATCGCTGTTTTACCTTTTTTGTTAAGAGTGTTTGATCTTCTTTGCACTGGGTCGGCACTTCTGCAGCGATGTAGGGTGATTTTGAAATGATTTTTGAAGTTGAGGGAGAAAATATGACTGTTTTTTGACATACCCTAACAGGCTTGCCACGATAGACGGTGTAGACGGTGTTGACGGTGTTACCGGTTTTAAGACGCAACACCGGTGACATCACTTTTCCACCGTGACTCCGTCCCCATATTTGTTTTTTTTTTTTTTTTTTTTAAGTATTTGTTTTTTTATTAAACATTTATTTGAATTAAATGGAAAATACAATTCTAAATAATTTACTTAAGACGAGAGCATGCACTATAAAAACTGAACATAGCTACAATACGTCATATTTCATTTATCACGTGAGGAGAACGAGAGGAGTCGAATTTACAGAAAGAGAATGGCGGACGATTTAGTGTCAAAACGCAATGCAAAAGCGCCTGTTTGGCAATATTTTGGGTTCAAACCAAATGCAAAAAGGGAACCTGAAAACGTTAATGAGGCAATCTGCAAACTTTGCCTGACAAAGGTGGCAGCATCTGGAGGAAACACAACTAATTTATAAACGCACCTTCAAGCGCGCCACAAGAATGAGGCTGCCAAAATCTTTGCGTGTGCGCAACAAGCTGCGCATCCGAGAGAGTGTTCAGCACGATGGGGAACATAGTGAGCCTCACAAGATCCCATCTTAAGCCAGAGATGGTCAACATGTTGGGTTTCCTGGCATAGAACATGTAGACTGCACTGTTAATAAATGCCAATTTATAGTGTTTTTGTTTATTTATTTATTTTTTTAAAGACTGCTGACTTGTCATTTTTGTAGCCTAATGTCATTTTGGAAGTTTTTCTTTTATATTCGTTTCTTGTTCATTCGTTTAATCTTATTTAAACTTTGTGCAATTTGTTGATTTATCTTTCTATTTTATTTTCTTATTCGTTTTAAAAACGTTCTAACATAGGCTACGTAATAAACGTTCTATGGTTGTTATTTGTTTGGTTCCAACTTCCACAGTTTTTTCAGCCTGTAGCATTGTTGTGTTTTTTTTTTCGTTATGTTAATAAAAGTTCTGTTTAATATCAGTAATTTTTTTTTTGTTTGTTTCACTGTCGTCCATTCAAACAATTGACGCCGAATTGCCAATTCCCGCAAAACTGAAAGTGAAAGTATAATACGCACGCATTTATAAGCTATTTAAAAGCAGAAAAAACGAAGAAAAGAGGAAACCCCCACCCCCACGGTGATACCGGTATTACCGGTGTTGTCACATGTCGATTAACTGGTTGGGAAATTTCCTCATCGTCACAACCCTATACCCTAACTGTCTTGAGTCAGAATACACAGAGTTCAGGGAGAGAAAGCCAAGACGAGCATTTGAGATTAAAAAGTATTTAAATTGATTTTTTTAATGAAAATAACCGATTGTTTCACTAGATAAGACCCTTCTTCCTCGGCTGGGATCGTTTACAATCACATTTGGGATTGTTTGAAGCTGCACTTAAACTGCATTTTGGAAGTTTAAAATCGGGCCACCATATCAGTCCATTATATGAAAAAAGAAAAATGCAGAAATTTTTTTCTTCAAAAAACAATTTTTAACGAGTGAAGAAAGAAAGACATGAACATCTTGGATGACAAAGGTGTGAGTACATTATATGTGAATCTTTGTTTTGGAAGTGGACTTCTCCTGTAAATGCAGGAGTGCATCTCGTAAATTATCATTCCATAATACGGAACAGCAGTCACTCCCGCATTTGTAACCAGAGCAACATTTTGGCGTCTTGTGGGAGTTAATAAGAATTTAATCATTTGGTATCTGCCATTTTTTGTCTGCCGATTTTATCTAACTACCGCTAATAGATGCGCCGTGTTTCGTTTATGCTCGGGAGGCTGCTTTAGAGAGCGCTGTCTTGCAGTGTTGCCATGTCCTCATATTTACAAGCACTTTTAGGCATTTGGTCTTAGCTCATAAAGCTAGCCACTTTATGAAGTTATTATAGTGGTTTGTGGATATGAGATATATGATTTTTTGGTGTTATAAGACAAAGCATTTGGGTGTTTTAGTGTTTTTTTGCACTTGTCCTTGTTTGTTGATGTTTTTTTCTTCTTTATGAGATCTGGCAACACTGACAGTTTACCACAGGACTCATGAACGCAAGTAGCCCCGTGTCAAAATGTGCCAAGGTTAAGACTTCTTTTACTGTTATTTTCTTGCATCTCACATACATACAAAGACACATTTGTGATGCATCTTTAAATACATCAACAACTAGTTGTTCAGTTCAGTTCCCTACACACTGTGTAGAATTTCTGTAAATTGACACTACCTGTATTTTTCCGAAGTTAATACGGTTGTCGAATGCGGCTGTCACTCATGTATTTTAGTAAATTATGTGCGTATAGAATGCAATTAAGGAGTAAAAGGTGAACTGACAACCGACTTTAGCTGCAGTGTGTATGCAGTTTTCTCCTAATAATCACAATGTGATGTTCTACAGAATTAATACTTAAACGGCTCCTTAAATGTGCGCTACCTGAACCTCCAGGGGTTAAAAAAACATTTTTCAAACTATAGAGATTCCCCTAGGCTTAGAACTGATTGTTACAATTTCTTACAGACTCCTTTGTGCGCATCAATGCTAGTGAACTCGATGGTCCCATCATGACACCTCTTTGGGTCTTCTTTGTACTCCTTTGGCACTCCTTCTGGAGAATATCTGTAGGCCAATCCATAATCCACTAAATACACCTGGATTAAAAAAACAAATCAAAATCAAATGGTTACTGTGCAACAAAAATTTAAAGCACTGTTAAATCAATTACAGAAAATAAAAATAAATAAATAAAATTGACAGGGAAATGAAATATTATTTAGAGATATAACACATCCGAGGTAATAAAGTCACCGTAATTTGACGATTACTACAAATAAATCACATTTGAAGCTGCAAACAGACTGATTGCCAATTAGCAGTATGTGTCACTCATAAAAGAGATCTGACAATTAGCACTTTGTTTTCAAAGCAACAGGAAGCAGTTAACAGAGTTCCAAAGATACCCAAAGAATCAGTGCACAAATTGCAGGTGCACTTATTACCTCCCCAAAAAGTGCAAAATTATTTGATGTGTCCAGGAAGTGTGTTTCAGAAATAACTGCACACGCCAATTTGCAACAGTAAAGATTAACAGCTCACCTACAGTGACAAACATCACAAACTTTTTAAAAAAGTATTTCAACTAAACTTCGTCATGTGGTGTTCAAAGCTGGGGCTGCTGATTAGAAACTGCCAGCATCAACACTCAGTGCACAAAAAATATTATCAAGAAGACAAAACTGCCCTCCCCAGTCTTAAAATACAAAACATACTTCATTTTTGAACAGAAAGAAATTCCTACAAGTGGTAAATGAATGAACACCTTGCTAAAACTGCATGTATAATTACTATTAGTTATTCGTTTAATAACCACTGGATGGACTTTGTCAGACTGATTCAAACTGGTAACTTATGAGTTTGAATCTTTTGGAATCATTTGTTAAAAGAACCAGTTCATAGGAGTCATTCACATTCAATTCAAAATTCAGTGTTCTAAAGTCATAAGAGAGTTAATTATAATGGTACAGTTTCTATACCAATGGGTTAAAATACAAAAACATTATTAAGCATTTCTGCAATTTAATCTACAACCACTACATTTATTATACACAGATATATGTGTATTCAGAAGCCAAAAGAACACCCTAGCAATTTCAAAAAAGGATGCTCAGTCACCAAGTAAGCAGCGACTAATCCCAAGAGGCCGAGTTTTAAATTGTGACTTTAAAAATAGCAGCTTAATAATACACCACTGATACATTATTAATCTTCAAATTAAATATTTGCCCCTGCCCAGCCCCCAAACCTTATTTGCTAGCGACAGCTTCAATACTGTCTCTAATCTCTCCAGTTTATGAGCCGCATTAAAGGCTTAAATTGTTTTGCTTTTTTTCTCCACCCAAATCTCATTAACAGATGGAAAAAAAATAAGACAAGTAGTTTCTTACATTGCAAATCACTGGTACTCCAATTAAAAGAAGCAGGAGCTCTGTATAGTACTGCAGTCTACACGCACTGCCTTCCAAGTCTCTACAGTTAGAGCCGTACAGCCATGGCAACAGAGATCTGTTTAACATGTGGAAGGCTTGAAACAAACCTGATTGGGGTTGGTGTAGGACAGAAGGAGGTTGGAGGCTTTGATGTCTGCATGCACATATTCATGGTCATGGATGTACTCCAGAATGTCAAGCTAGAGATGAAAGATATGTTAGAATATGAGATTTTTATAATAATAAAGGAATATAAGATTTGCTCCCACTGCCTGCAATGCCAAAACAGTCACTGGAAAAAAATGTGCATGTTTAAAAGGTTTTCATTTATAATCTATAGATATAAAATTTATTTGCATTTAGTGACAAATATGTTGAATAATTATTAGTATTTTATTCTACATAAGAGTGGCCTCCTGCACTGTTCATTTTGTTTAGTAAACCCATTTATTATGAGACATTTATCATATACATACACTGCTGTTCAAAAGTTTGGAATCAGTAAGATTTTTAATCTTTTTTAAAGAAGTCTCTTATGCTCATCAATGTTCCATTTATGTAATCACAAATATAAAAGGTATATGAAATATTATTGCAGTTTAAATTGACTTTTTTTACTTTAATATACTTAAAAAAATTATTTATTTCTCTGAATTTCATCAGACATTATTCTGGTCTTCAGTGTCATATGATCCTTCAGAAATCATTCTAACATGCAAATTTATTATCAATAAAAAATGTACAGCTGTGCTGCTTAATGTTTTTTTGGAACCTGTGATACTTTTTCAGAATTATTTGACAAACAAAAATAACAGCTTTTATTCAAAATATACATTTTCTAACAATGTAAGTCTTCACTATCACTTTTTATCAATATAACACATCACACATTTAACAAAGTATTAATTTCTTTCAAAGAAAGAAATTTGTTAGAATTAAATTAATTTGTAAGAAATATTGTTAGAAAAGATTTCTATTTTAAATAAATGATATTTTTTATGTTCCAGCCATCAACAAAATCCTAAAAAAAAAAAAAAAAAAAAAAAGTATCAGAGGTTCCAATAAAAAAAAAAAAAAAAAAAAAAAAAAAAAAAAATAGCATTACAACCCTTTCCAACATCTATAATAAATTAATATGTTGGAATGATTTCTGAAGGATCATGTGACATTGAAGACTGGAGTAATGATGCTGAAAATTCAGGTTTGCATCACAGGAATAAATTAAGTTAAGTTTTAAAGTATATTAAAATAAAAAAACACTATTTAAATTGCAATAATATTTCACAATATGACTCTTTTTTTCTGTGTTTTTGGTCAAATAACCAGCCTTGAGCAGAAAAGACTTCTTTAAAAAACATTAAAAATCATACTGTTCCTAAACTTTTGAATGGCAGTGTGCGTGAAGTGGCCATTTCTACAGTGATATTTGTAACATTAAATATTTGCTTTGTCAGCAAAAAAAAAAAAAAAAATTATAATTTTCAGCATACATTGCTACGTTTGACAGAGATGCTTTTAGAAGAAACCTACAAGTCTGAGTCCCAACTGAAGAACCAGTTTCCTTGGAAATTTCTTTCCATTTCCCTCAAACTTCTTCTGTAGGTCCATTCCAAATCGATCCATGACCATAAATCTGTACCTGTCATGAAGATTTAGGTTAAATCATTATACTTTAAATGTCCTAGTTGCATGTTCAAAAGATCAAAAATGTTTGTAAATTTTCTACATATTTTATTAATTAAAAACAAACAAACAAACATAAGATTTGTCGTGTTATTTATCATGTAAAGTTTTTTCCCCCATACCTCTTACCACCTTTCTCATGAAAACCAGAGCCCCAATATTTTGGAACTCCCAAATAGTCCATTTTCCTAGACTTCATCCAAGCCCCAACTGAAAAACAAAAAACACTGTCATAACATGACTCACAACATATTAACTAATCCATATCACAACAAAATCATGAAACACTACTGTGTTCTAAATCAGTTCTAAAATAGCTAAATGAGATTATAACAGTTACCGTTAAATGCAATCATATTGATCAATTCCTAAATAAAGTGGGTAAATTATTCAAAACTTTTATTCTTTAAACTTGTTGGTGCTCAAAGTAATATAAGAGTATTCCTCGGGGACCAAACTGCAAGTGCGCCGCAAGGTAATCTGCTGGTGGGACAAATATTTACCAACATTACAATATTCCAATGAATAAAACATGAGCATCCCTTAGTAATATAGCAGTTAATTGTCAAGGGAGACTGACATTTGGATTGTTATTAAATAAAGCGTAATGCTGTGGCCTTGGGGCAGCCATAAGAGCCACCAAAGGCAGAGAGTTGTGGTTTGTCTGTCTCCATAAGGCCCTCAATGGTGAGCTCACAACTTTCTTTAATTAAAAGAGTTGCTCTTCGACTTTTTTCAGTCTGGCTCATCATGCATATGAGGGTGTATTTGCAGTCACAGGGGCATACTTAGATCAGGTTTGGCAGCTCGCATGTAGAACTTCAGTTCAGAGAAGAGAGGGCCGTTGTCACTGGGCTCCTGCAAGACACAGTGAAAAATGATCACCAAAAATAACTGACATTTAATAGAAAATATAGAAATGTGAACCCACATACATTAAAAAAATAAATAAATAAAATAACAGCAGAGGGAAAGTATATTATCGCACTTCCATGCAATGTCATTTTACCATAGCACTAGATTTTTCTATTTAGTTTGCTTGTAAAATGTAAACATTTGTTTACACGCCCATAAAAATGTTACTAGGACACTGCTGGATCTCTAGGTCTCCATGATATTATGGTCTTTAATGTAAGTCACACTCTGTAACCCAAGTTATTATCTATCAGGTAATAATCGTAAGTTTTATTGCTTTGTTTACTTAAAATTAAATAATAATAAAATTGATGGTTGTTAAACATCGTTTTGATTTCAAATAATTCCTCTAAGTTTATTCCTTTTTAATCATTTGTTTACAGTATTACTTAAGGTCACAGAAAAGCCTCTCACTGATTGACATTACATTGCTGACTACCCAAACCTCACAGGCATTCAAAAAGTTTAAGATCAAGACATATAGTTGAGGTCAAAAATGTATGTAAACCTTGCAGAATCTGCAAAATATTAATTATTTTACTATTTTAACAAAATAAGAGGCATCATACAAAATGCATGTTACTTTTTATTTAGTACTGACCTGAATAAGATATTTCACATAAAAGATGTTTACACATAGTCCACAAGATAAAATAATAGCTGAATTTATAAAAAAGGCCCCATTCAAAAGTTTACATACTCTTGTTTCTTAAAAGTGATTTGTTACCTGAATGATACATGAATGATTTTTTAAATATTGATAATTGTTCATGATTTCCTTGTTTGTCCTTCTTCAGAAAAATCATTCAGGTTCCACAAATTCTTTCGTTTTTCAGCATATTTGAACCCTTTCCAACAATGACTATGATTTTGAAATCCATCTTTTCACACTGAAGACAACTGAGGGACTCATATGCAACTATTACAGAAGGTTCAAACGCTCACTGACGCTTCAGAAAGAAAAAAAAATGCATTAAGAGCTGGGGGGAGAAAACATTCTGAATTTGAAGATCAGGGTAAGTTTAACTTATTTCGTCTTCTGGGAAACATGTAAGTATCTTCTGTAGCTTCTGAAGGGCAGTACTAAATGAAAAAAATATGATATTTAGGCAAAATAAGAGAAACATACACATCTTCATTCAGTTCAAAAGTTTTCACCCCTGGCTCTTAATGCATTGTTTTTCCTTCTGGAGCATCAGTGAGCGTTTGAACCTTCTGTAATAGTTGCATATGAGTATGATCCCTCTCATTTTGGTAAAAAAATTAACGTTTTGCAGATTCTGCAAGGTGTATGTAAACTTTTTATTTTAACTGTATCTTCTTGGAAGCAACAAGAGTCCCTTACCACTTTAATTACATAAGGTGCATCAGCACCAACAGATCCTGAAGAGTCTTCGTTTGCTAAAAGATATGAGACAAATTTACATTTGAGCAACTGATAAACAAAACAAAATAAGGCATTAGACCTTAACAACTTTTTTGAATCTTACCAAGATACAACAGGCCAAAACCTCCCTGCCCCACAGCTGATCCAAGCTTCCATTTTTTCTTTCCATTATCGATTAGAACTTCTCCAGGTGGGAATTCTTCAGCCAGTTTCCTCTTGGGTGGAGCTCTCGCTTTCTTCGCCCCATCTGCCTTGGACTTCGGTGGCATTGTACTGTATAATTGAAAGTATCAAACAAGAGAAACACAAATTAGAACCGAACTAAAGTTGGGACCATTAGGGATAATGATTTTCATTTGCATTATTTTCTATTTGTATATAACATTACCCATTACAAATACATTAGCAACATTGCTTATATAATAAAAATTTAAAATCAAAATGTTACTTAATTTGTCTAAATGTTTAGCTATTTGTATCTATATTTACATGACTTTTTAAGATTGTAGAAATGCTTAATTTCTATGACTTTTGCAGCTTTGGAAATCACGTTTTTGAAATTCTCTGCCACGTACAGATTTTCTATGATGAGATGAACCCTGTCAGTTCCACATATTTACTTTAAATTAGTGATCAACAAATAGTGTTTTCACGACACGTCATCAGTTGGCCATATTGGCGACACTGAACGTAATCAATGCCACTGAACCAAATGGAACTCTCTATTTTTGCTGATTATTGCTGTTGAAAATGGTCAATTATTGTCATGTTTTGGGCTAAACTAATTGGTTGGACCAGAAAAAACATTTGGATTAGTATAGAGTGCCAAAATTTATAACAAATCAAGGAGAAGAGTGCAAAAAACTGTCTGAGGAACAAAAGGCTTTTGTGGTTGGCCAAACTGAACCATGATTTCCATGGCAAGAATTCTGAATTCAAACACATTCGTGTTTGTTCTTATAATTTCCAGTCAGGTAAGTGAAATATTAGACTAATATCTTAATTAACACTGCTCGTACATATCTTTACCACCTATTAACTTTAGTTTGTCAAAATATTGCACCCTTTCCTGCTTACTAAATCTTTCTCTATATGATTTAGCAGCTTCCACACATTTTTTCAGTGGTCTAGACAGCATAAATTAGCAGAACAACGTATTCAGTAGTACATTACCTATACAATCAATGATGTTGTTTACATCCGAGTATCTCCAATATGGCCATGTATCCAGGTAATTAACCAAACGGTGACCTAAGTGCAAACCCTCTATATTGCAAAACCTTAAAAAATTCCATCCAGTGGTTTTGTGGTTTTACATTTCTCAACCTCACCATAAAATCTGAATCTAATCATCAGATGTAGTCACTTCATATCAATACAGATATATAAACAACAGACAGCAACTCTGAACATCCATCTTTTCTTAGACAGAGGCCTACTAATAGTTACACTACAAGTATAAACAAGAAATAATAATACAAGGGTGTGTCATAAAAGTCATTAAAACTGTCATACAGGTGAGTGTTTGTGCTTTGTTGACATGAAAAGTAAATATATTGAAGACTTTCAGCATCACAGATGCACTTAAGCACTACAACTGATGACAAACTCATTGTGATATGGATACAGTTTCAATTTGCACTCCTGCCAATGATGCTTTTTGTTTCACTTTTTCAACAGACATTAAAAGCTGTGGTTTCATTTTTTTTATGTGATACAAGTTTTTAAGAGTGATAAAACATGCGGTTAATGTCACACATGTTATCAGTAAGAGTAACACTGGGCTGTTGATATTGTATTTGGGAGGAAACTGCAAAAGGCGGCTCAACTATTTCAACTTGCTATGCTAGTACGATTAGCTGCCTTCTTACGGCTTTTTATCACAACAGGGCTGATGATTTGTCCTCATAATTCGCTACTGAATACATACGGACATTATGCTTTATTAAAGCAGATAGAGAATATTCTACTAACCTTTCCGCAGTTAAGTGGCAGGTTGTAACAGCTCTTCCTCTCCAAAGTTCCCGCAAAACTGCTTATCAGAGTGAGGCTCAACGAACGCGATTGGTTAGAGACAGGGCTGCGTGGTTCCTGGTTGTGCAATGCCTGATGGGATATGTAGTTTTAATATCAGTTTTTCCACAAAAGGTTACAAAAGTCAAATTACGATGTTTTGTAATCATAATAAATAGACCAGTTTAATAAACTGCTACAAAAGAGCATTTTTAAACATTACACTAAAACGAATGACTGAATTATATTGTCTTCGATTAAATTACGTTTTCACAGGTGGTGGAACTCACCAGAAATAAATATGAATTGGCTGCTAGAACATTGTATGTTAATTTTACGGACATTTCTAAAACACAACGCAATTTAAAAATCTAAATATAGGTAAAATAGCTGTAAAAAAAAATCAATATGGACAATTCCTTCATATTTATAAAAAAACATTGTGCCTTATTTTTATATATTTGTTAGAGTGTACTGCTATACATTTAATGTGAGGTATATTTACATAAGTATCCCTCAAAAATATTTTAGGCTCTGTTTCCCCATGTGCATATTTGATATTGACTTATATAGAGCTGTACTAGCGTTGAGAGGCACATAGTTTATGAATAATTGACCATGTGGTATCCTGTAACTGTTTTGTAGAAGTGCTATGCTGCGAGTTTAAGTTTCCTTTTGCCTAGTGACTATTGGGGTACAGAATAACAACACAAGAACTCACAGCTGCAGATTTTGGAGGACATCTCATGGTTTGTTTCCTGCAGCAATGAGGGATAGATAATGTGTCTGGAGATGACATATATAAAGGATTTTATAGTTTAGAGGACTGATGTCTGAGCTAATGGGATGTCTGACATAGAAGTACATGACATCAGAGCTACATATTGATAGGAATTTTGGTTAATCAACTTTGTGGGACATCGCTTATAGCAGAAGAATGACAGGGCACTCAGAGGAAGAGGCAACATCTCAGTCTATGAAGGAGGGCAGAGAAAAACGCGTATCATTTCCCCCAGATGAGCAGATGGTGTCTGACTTTGTGGAGAGAAGGGCTGAACTTCAAGAGGGTGAGACGGCGTTGATGTTATGCTGACGGCCTCTTCAGATCAGCTGTGCTCGGTTTTTTTTTCGTGTAACATCATGCATTTGCCATAAGCAAAATCAGCATTGATTATATACAGCTGAAGTCAAAAGAATCTGCAAAATGTTAATTATTTTACCAAAATAAGAGGGATTATACATTTTTTTAGTACTGACCTGAATAAGATATTTTCCATAAAAGACATTTACATATACACTACCGTTCAAAAGTTTGGGGTCAGTACATTTTTATTGTTTCTTTTTTTTTTTTTTTTAAGAAATTAATACTTTTATTCACCAAGGATGTATTAAGTTAATAATTAAAAGTTTATTAAAAGTTAATAATAAATAATTTACATTGTTATAAAATATTTATATTTTGAATAAACACTGTACTTTTTAAACTTGTTATTCATGAAAGAATCCTGAAAAAAAAAATTACAGGTTCCAAAAAATATTTGGCAGCACAACTGTTGATATTATCCAACATTGATCATTCTAATAATAAATCCGCATATTAGAATGATTTCTGAAGGATCATGTGACACTTAAGACTGGAGTAACAGCTGATAAAAATTCAGCTTTTCATCACAGGAATAAATTCTATTTTAAAGTATGTTAAAATAAAAAACATTATTTTATATTGTAAAAACATTTTGCAATATTACTGTTTTTTTTTATTTTTAATCAAATAAATGCAGCCTTGATGAGCATAAGAGACTACTTTAAAGACTATTACAAGTCTTACTGACCCAAAACTTTTGAATGGTAGTGTACGTTCACAAGAGAAAATAATAGTTGAATTTATAAAAATGACCCTGTTCAAAAGTTTACACACACTTGATTCTTAATACTGTGTTGTACCTGAATGATCCACAGCTGTGTGTGTGTCTTTTAGTGATAGTTCATTAGTTTCTTGTTTGTCCTGAACAGTTAAACTGCCTGCTGTTCTTCAGAAAATCCTTCAGGTCCCACAAATCTTTGGTTTTTCAGCATTTTTGTGTATTTGAACCTTTTCCAACAATGACTGTATGTTTTTAAGATTCATCTTTCCACACTGAGGACAACTGAGGGATATACAACTATTATAGAAGGTTAAAACACTCACTGATGCATTAAGTGCCAGGCAGGTGAATTTTTTTTAATTTGAAGATCAGGATTAATGTAACTTATTTTGTTTTTTGGGGAACATGTAAGTATCCTCTGTAGCTTCTAAAGGGCAGTACTAAATGAAGAAAAAAATATGAAAAATGTACACATCCTCATTCTGTTCAAAAGTTTACACCTCTGGCTCTTAATGCATCGTTCTTTCTTTCTGGAGCATCAGCGAGCATTTGAACTTTCTGTAATAGTTGTAAATTTGTAGTGTATGTATGTAAATTTTAGAAAAGGGTCAATTTTGTAAATTAATTTGTAAATTAATTGTATGATCCCTCTTATTTTGGTTAAATAATTAACATTTAGCAGTTTCTGCAAGGTGTATGTAAACTTTTGACTTTAACTGTATATATATATATTGCTTTTTTTAATTATAAATTCTTGATGTGGCTCTAATATATGGGTTTTACATTTGTTCTGTTTTAGCTGACAGTCTCACTCTGACAGATATAATTCTGGCCTACAAGCAGAGCTGTGAAAAGCACCACGTGAAACCAAACCCAAAGGCTCTTGATCAATTAAAGGTACAGTAAAGTAATGTGCAATAATACACATAGCACTTCTCATGCTTTGATTTCTTGCTAATATTAGGTTATTTGTGCAGAAGGTTTGAAATAGCTATGTGTAATGAACATTATTTGGTGAAAATAACTTTGAAATTAAAGAAAGAAGGAGGATGAAAAGAAAAATAAACACATTTTAATCCCTCTTAGGGAGCAGGTTAATTAGCCAACCACGTTTTATTGAACTAAAAAAGCTAGACAATAACAAACAGGTAAATGAAAGGAAATGAGAAGCACACACACAAATACACACACTCGCACGTGAGCACGCATGCATAATTCACGCGCCGCACTTGCTTATTTTACTTTGACCAGCAACGTTAAGAGCATCGGTTTTCTCTTCTGCATAAATTTACGTTTAGATCAAGGAGAATTATTTGTGGAAAATTAGGGACTTAGCAGTGCTTACATTAAACACACTCTCGGCATTATCTCCACGCCGCTAATGAACCCCACTGCATTTGAAAGGAATGTAGGTGGTCCCCCTAAAAGGGTGAAATATGTATGGTTAAGCAGAAGCTAAAAGGATGGATATTTAGTTGAGGACTGTGTGTGAATTTCTAATAAGAGAATGCTAAATGAAATTTGCTGCTTAAAGAGCATATTTATCAAATTAGGTGTTTTTTTTTTTTTTTTTTCCAGGCAGGATCGTCCCTAGAGGATGACTGCTGAAAACTATTTAAAGCTTTTATTGTACCCGTGGGCTTTCTCTTTTCTTTGATTTTTTTAAAAGTGGGTAAAACAGTATTGCTTTTGGTTACATCTTCACAGAAGTGGTAAACAAACAAAAGGCCTGTATGAAGGACTCCAGGCCCCCTTAGTTCAACACTGGCTAAATGCTTAAAGGAATAGCTCACACAAAAATGAAAAATTGCTTAAAATTTACCACACAAAAGATCTGGAGAAATTTAGCATTACATCACTTGCTCACGAATCGATCCACTACAGTAAATGGGTGCCGTCAGAATGAGAATCCAAGAAAACTGTAGTGTTGTAGAGTTTTCTTGATCAAAATAAAATGGACTGAAGAGGTTTTGAAGCCAGATAGACCTTTATTAACAACAAAAGGCAGAGTAACGTTCGCGAATTCCACTCGGCTTTGTTACCTTGTTAATAAAGTCTGGCTTCAAAACCTGTTTAGAGCACTTTATTTTGATCAAGAAAGCTATACAACACTATTTGCATTCTCATTCTGACGGCACCCATTCACTGCAGAGCACAACAATAGCTGGTAAAAACATCACAATAATTCACAAATAATTTGTGAAAAGCTGTGTGTTTGTAAGGAACAAATCCATCATCCAAATGTTCAAAATGTCCAAAAATCCAAATGTTTTTAACTTCAAACCGTTGTTTCCGGCTAAAATACTCCTTGATTCATAATATTGTTTTCTTGAGTGAATCAGGAGAGAAATATGCTCAAAACAGTTCTAAACAAATATATGGTGGAATTTGATCTGAGTGGACAACAAGGGATGCTTTTCACTGGAAATACAACAGTGTATTATGGACTCCTATTTTGGCCAGACGGCTTTAAAATTAAAATGCATGATTAATGGATTTGTTTTTTGTTGTTATTGTTTTTTCAAACAGACAGTATTTTAACTTAACAGAAAGTTAACTGATGGACCAGAGTTGTAAGGATTACTTGTGGATTATTGTGACGTTTTTATCAGGTGTTTGAACTCTCATTCCGACGGCACCCATTCACTGCAGAGGATCAGTGTTGGGGAAAGTTACTTTTAAAAGTAATGGATTACAATATCGCATTACTCTATAAAAAAGCAACTATTGCGCTACTTAGTTATTTTTTATGAAAAGTAATGCATTATGTTAGTTTTGCATTACTTTTTGTCAGCTGGATTGCTTATTCATTTTTAATGACAGAAACCCCAAAAGTTATATTTTTTGGCAACTGTAAAGGCCCTTTCATACCAAAAGTGAAATTAATAAGCCTCAGTGTCTGCACCTCACTCCCAGTTTCTCTCAACATGGGGACAGGAATCAGTCAATAAATGAGAAAACAAAGTAACTTGTAAGTAGTCTGATTACGTAACTCACACTACTTCTGTGGAGGATCCACTGATGAACAAGTGATGTAATGCTAAATTTCTCCAAAACTGTTTGGATGAAGAATTTTGGATGGCCTGAGTTTTCATTTTTGGGTGAATTATTCCTATTCCTATCATTTTCATTCTCATTATTCTTTGTTAAGCGTTCTGTGCTCGGGCTGGAAGTTTCTCATTCAAAGTTTTCCGTGTCCAGTCCGTCTCAGAACACACAGAAACTTCTTGATACGAGTTACTATCCCAGGGGCTTGTAAATGAGTAACGTTTGTTGAAGTGTCACCGCCACTGAAGTGCAAATCCTGTCGGAGGTGGTGGCAATTGTAGTATCAGAAAATAACAAAGAGAAAAGACTTACAGAAGCGCCCCATACAGTATGAGTGCTCGCCTCAGAAGCCGAGGAAGCATCATCAAACGATTCAGCATTTCACATCTCCCTGCAGGATAAGGCGTAGATTTTGTGAGAAGTTTGTATTTCAGACTGAACCGTCCTCCCATTAGAGCGAATGCAGCGCTGCAGAGCTCCCCGAAAACATCCTTGCTCCCAGCCTGACTCTGTCGAGCTGCTTAGCTGTGAGCGCTGAACATTCATCAGAAAGCCAGAGAGTGTCTGAAGTGAAATAACTGTCCTCCCCCCTCAATACGGAGTGGAATTTCACAATCTCTCACATCTAAACACCGTCGAGTATAAATAACTTTCCTACTTTTAATCTTTAATGTCCATCGCACCCTCTAGACTGTGAGGATTCGCAGTGATTTCTTTCTTTACTGCACAGAATAGGCATGTTTATTTCCTTCCCAGCCGTCTGGAGATGCAACGCTGCAGTCACCATCCATGTAGCCAATCATGTTGTTTTTGAGGCTAGTTATTTATCATTTTCCATGACAAGCACCAAATTGTTCTATTAAATGTCTTTTTTTCCCAGCTCTGGTGCTGATGAAGAGGCAGGGAGACAGCGTAACAATTTTAAAACTAAAAAAATTTTGTACATTTTCATTTTGTTAATGATAAATTAAGTTATTAATTTTGTCTATGCTCTTTCTAGACACTGCAGGTTTAATTGCTAATTGTTAACTGGGAATGAATATATTTGCATATTAATTAGATCCCAATTTACATTTTTAATTTGCTGCCTTCAAAGGGTGTGAGATAAAAGGTCGTGTTATTTTAAATAATTTATCCTTTATTGCAGAAAAGATGCTGAAAGGAAAATGTGCGGCTGATTTTAATCCCTGAGAGCTCTTACTGTATAAAATGTTTCGAAATCATTTTTTCAACTAATTAAATGAGGAAAAAAGGCGAAATATACGCTCTCAAACAGTTGCTAATACAAAGCCACCCAGACTGCAGAGCGCTGGAGTGGGTCTCCAGGAGTCTTTGAGTGAAGAATTGGAAATGCACTTGAGATGCCGTCTGTGGAAGTCAAGTTTATAAGCTGTGTCCCGTTCTGCCTGGAGGAAGCAAAGCTCTTTTTATCACTTCATTTTGTCCTCTCCCTCCTGACACATCAATGCATTTTGTACTTTGTCATTTCATTTTCCTCAATACACAGCACAGAACATTGCTTAGCAGCGAAGGGCTTCAGAAGTTTCCACATTTATTAAGATGGAAAACATCAAACAAAGAAAGAGAGCTACAAAACCATGGCCTTAAGTCATCCTTGTCGAGACTTTTCTTTCCGAATAATATTAAACCGTGAGAGCGTTCGTCCGCACATTGCGCTGCTTAATTTGTTTTGCTCTAAACGCAAAATCCCATATGACGTCCTGTTCGTGTTTACAGCAGGTTGACTGAGGGACTTCATCAGTCCGTCGCCTGATAGATGCTAACTGCCATCTGCTAGCTACAGTCTAGCGGCTAGATTGCCAGATTGAGCTCAAATGATCTGCGCTGTGACGTACTTGAAATCAACATAAACTGTTTGGTGTCACTTTCAAACGTTGATGATTGCATTTTGTTTGAGGTATATTAGTGACGGTACGATTACAAGCTTCACTAAATACTTTGTGATACCTATCACTCGCTGCTTTCATTTTAGATGCGATAAAATCAACTCTCTAATATAAATAATTGGGACCTAAATGTAATTTTTAATTAGAGACCACTGCGATGAGAATTAACTTTAGTTTTTACTGTATGAAGCACATTTCCAAGGTTTTACCTTTTTTGAAATATTCAATATTGGTGAATATTGAAACTTTGAGTACATAAATCTCTTGATTTCGATCTGTCTCTTTTTCATACAGCAAATTACTTGTGTTACTGACAGAGCCAGGTGTTTTGACCTGTCAGGTAAGTTCAGTAATTCACTATTTATTATTTTTGCTATCCCTCTTGAACAGCATTATTGGTTTTTCAAAGCTAAACACCACCAGAAAAATCCCCCAGTGCTATCATTTCACCTGAGACGCTCATCCCTTCATCCGTCCAGGTATGCCAGCTTTATTCATCTTTCCATCAGCACGTATTTGGCATCACTAGTCTGACCTGCTGTAAACGCTCTACTGCGCGATCCTAAAACAAACAGAAAATCTTTCAAATTCATAGACACAACTCTGGGAGGAGATGCACACCAACCGTGACAACATAATGGAAGGTTCAAACATGCATTTTAGCAATCAGATGTTTTGTTTATCTTTCCTTCAGTTGTAAAACTCGGGTAATTTGCCCTTTTGTGCTGCGCTAAAATGTGGAATCACGTATAAGTGTATTTGTTCTAAGAATCTATGGAAATTATATAGAGCCATAAGAACATGTAGCCTGGTTTCATTCATTGAGAATTGTAAACAACAACTAGAATTGTAAAACACTGCCCTAAAATCTTGCCTTTTATATGAAACAAGATATGGGAGAAATGAGCATTCACAGAACAGTGGCTTTGTTTTAACCAATAGGGATAATTGACTCAAAAATTTTAATTCTGGCATTATGTTGTTCCAAACCCGTAAGACCTTCGTTCATCTTGAGAACACAAATTAATATATTTTTTATAAAATTCGAGAGCTTTCTGACCCTTCATAGACAGTAGTTCAACTGACACGTTCAAGGCCCAGAAAGTTGGTAAGCCCATGTGACATGAGTAGTTCAGCCGTAATTTTCTGACACGTAATTTTTTTTGTGTGTCCAGAGAAAACAAAAATAACGACTTGTTTCAACAATTTCTTCTCTTCCGTGTCAGACTTCGACATACATTCACGAGAGTACCGTGACGGGTGTGGTGATGTTGACGTAGGAACCAATGTTATTTTTGTTTTCTTTGCGTGCAAAAAGTATTCTCATAGCTTCATAAAATTACAGTTGAACCACTGATGTCACATGGACTATTTTAAAGATGTCCCTACTACCTTTCTGGCCCTTGAATGTGTCAGTTGCGTTGCATGGAAGAGAAGAAATTGTTGAAATCTTTGTGCACAAAAAAATTACGCTTCATAAAATTACGGTCGAACCACTAATGTCACATGGGCTTACCAATATTCTGGGCCTTGAACATGTCAGTTGAATTACTATGCAGGGTCAGAAAGCTCTCGGATTTCATCAAAAACATCTTAATTTGTGTTCTGAAGATCTAACTTACAAGGTGGGGATTTTGTACAATGTGATTTGTATGTAAACTTATGAAAAAGACAACCCAATCTCACAGCAATTTGTAAATACTTTACAAGGTTTTTGCTAAATCATACGTATTTTACGAGTTTCGTATTAATTTATGTGAATGATCTACCCCTAACCCCACCCCTAAACCTTCCCGTCACTGGGGTCTAGACAAATCGTACAAAATCGTACGAGCGAGGTTGTACGAATTTTCACCAATTAGACAACTCTTAAAATACGTATGAACTGGTCATGAGATAGCATTGGAAAAGGGGAAAAAACTCATGAAAGCATGAAAGTTTGCCAAAAACATCAACATGAGAATATGAAAACATGCAAATGAGATTGTACAAATTCATACGAATTAGTCACAATTCACCAAACTGTGAAATAGTTACAAACTTCCATAAAGTGTGTTGACCAGTTTCAGTTACTAAAATTTAGCTTTGTCATGGAAGACGGCAAATATAAGAAAATATTTTTCTGCTGAATGTTGTGATTAACCAATCAGAATCAGTATTTCAGACAGTCCTGTTATAAGTTTGACTATTGTTCTACTAAAGACCGTTTCTGATTTTTATATTTACACTGTGTATTTTAAGCAGTTTTGTATGTGTATTTTAAGTTGCTTAGCAGTAGCAGTCCCGTTATCCCTGAAGTGTGGTTTAAGCAAACTGCCACTGTACTTTTTAGAGCTACCACACTTTGATAAGATCAGAACTGTTAATTGAAATGTACATGCCGATGCTGAAGGGCATTAGTTTGGGATTAAACTGCTGTCCCTTTGATGACTGAAACAGCGGTTATTGATACCAGCAGAAGTGAGCTTGAAGTGCGGGTCAGCATGTTCTGGCTTCCTGCGCCCTGTCACACACTGATGCCATCTAACTCCAAGTCTCAGTGTCATTATCTGCACATGGCAGAGGGGATTAGAAAAATGGGATTTCTGATCCCCCCTTCCTATGGTACAGTTAAGTGATTATTGTTAAAAAAATTACAAATGATTATGCTAATGATGAATAAATTATTATCTCCCCAACATGCAGCTTTGAGCGATCTGGCTTCTCCCCGACCAGGAAGATAAGAGTTTATGAGGGGAAGGGGGCCTTTGCAACGCGTGTCTAATATAGACGGACTGCTGTGGCCATCAAAGTATTTCTCAGGGCTTTGTTTAAAAGTCATCTGTTCCTGCATAATCAGAAGCTCTTTGATTGTCTCCTCCACTGAAGGGAGGGGATCAGACGTGATCGTGTTATGTGTGTTAGTGTCTAATATGCCTCACTACAGAGGGGCAGAGATTGTGTAGCATAGATCTAGGTTTGGTATTAGCGCTTGGTCGAGAGAGGGTCACCCAAAGTGTAAATAGTGGTATCTCCATTTTGATTGCTTTTCCAGGTGAGAAGTTAGATTATTGCTCCTGCGAATCTCTTGAAGAGATCCTGAAATCAGTGCAATTTGATTTTATCAGTCTGCAGGGGGCCGAGCTTGAGGAAAATGTAAGTATATGAACATTTGCATTTAAGGCTGTTTTCACACTTGGTTCAATTGCTAGGTCACATGTCAATTTTCAAAATGTACTTATTTTTGGTAAACTTTTACGAACCACAGTACAACTGTGTTATCGGCATTAGTGCTACCACCTTGATTAAAAAAAATCTATATGTATATATCTATAACAATAATGAATATATTATTAAATTGTATTTTATTTAAATTATACAACATAGCAGTGAAAGTAATGACTTGGTTTGATGATTCCAATGGACCCTTTTCACATTTTTTTCTCAGAAATGTAAGTCGTCATAGTTGTGCAAACTTGACTTACTTGAGTTCACACTTTTGTCACGATTTGGTTAGTTACTCGGATGCTGATACTTGAATGTAAACACCTACCCTGGAAATCCTGGTTCAGTTTGGTCAACCACAAACGCCCTTTGTTCTTCAGACAGTTTTTTGCACTATTCTCCTTGATTTGTTATAACTTTTGTCAGACTATAGTACTCCAAATGTTTTTCTCAGTCTAAACGATTAGTAAAGCCCAAAACATGGCAATAACTCACTATTTTCAGCAGCAATAATCAGCTAAATTTGCGAGTTCCATTCGGTTCAGTGGCATTGTTTACGTTTAGTGCCACCAATATGGCTGATTGATGACGCTTCATAAAAACACTCTTCTATATGAACTTTTTTCCAGAGTAATGGATGAGCGGCACCATGATAGATTCTAACTTCCATTTGGGTGCTTTTGTATTTCGGTCTCCATAGAAATACATGATAAATCAGGGTAAAAAAAGATAGATTGAATTAAACTTTTTCAGTATAACTAAATGTAAAAATGTGCGTAGGTTTACGTTATATTAACAGCTCGGAAAATATATTTGACTAGAAACACCAGAGACTGGAAATGTAAAGCACCGTTCCAGTTGGACAGACTTTCCCGTTTAGAAAAAGGTGGATAGGCATAGTAGAGAATTTAAACTACAACAAAAATATATGAGTTTTAATTTGCCCCAATAACAAAAAGCAAAAAGATATCCACACTATAACTTTCCAAAGAGTTTAAAAAAGGTCAAATTTGCCGTCACTTCCTCAGCCTTTGTATTACAAACACCTACCCTGGTGAAAAAACCAGCATATGCTGGTAGGTATGTTTTGATTCTGGGATGCTGGTTAGGTAGGTTTTGATGCTGGTTTAAGCTGGGCCTTTGGTGGTTTATGCTGGTCCTTAGCTGGTTCATGCTGGTCCTTGACCAGCAACATGACCAGCAAAGGACCAGCTTAAACCAGCTAAGGACCAGCATAAACCAGCAAAGGACCAGCTTAAACCAGCATCAAAACCTACCTAACCAGCATTCCAGGATCAAAACACACCTACCAGCATATGCTGGTTTTTTCACCAGGGTAGAAAATGACAGTGCCATTAGTATACATAATGTATTATTTATTTTTACACTGAAAATAACAATACTTTGCTAAGATGTCAATAACTGTGAAAACGTGTCATCACTGTCTGTGAAAAGGGTCCTTGGTAACGTTTGAATTTGGGAATCATTCGAATGATTCATTAAGAGCTGGCTGCTCGATTCATTTGTTCATGTCTAAGCTTGTCGTGCTGTATGAATTGCGTGAAACACGAAGCCGTGTTTTCTTACCATTATTTCGCGGCAGACGATGCTTTTATCTTAAAACTTCGAACTTAACCCATTTGGGTTAAATAGGATTTCTTTCGCCCTTTTGATTCAATAGCGGTCGCATAGATTCCCGAACTGCCGCATTCGCGCCAAACAAAGCAAACAAGCCTTTGACGTCATGCTCGTGTCCGCTCCTAACGCTATAAAAATATTTCTTTTTTAATATCAGGGTTCTGTTTATTTGTTAATACTGATTCATTTTTTTCTCATTAGGGAGCATCATCTTTGCTAGATATGTTTTTGTACTACGAGTCAGCTACACACCTCGATGTGTCCTCGAACTCAGGCATGGGTTTCTCAGGTTGGCTGTCACTGTCTCACCTCCTCCGACAGGTAAGATTTGAATATTTTCACACACTGCACATGAAATCCTACTGGCCAATGAGTCAGGATATAATTAAGTTATAATATGCTGTTTTTAACCTTTTAGTAGTAAGCTACAATGCAAAAATGATTCTTTTAATCAAGTAAATAATGCCGTGCGTGTAAATGGATTCCTTTACTTTGTGATTCACAGATTTGTTCATGAACAAAACAAAATAAAAAATCTTAATGATGTAAATACTTTTAACAGTTTGTATCTCTAATGCCTTTTTTGGTTGATTTAGTTAAAATAAAATCAACAACTGGCAACTTGAGAATTTATCTTAAAAGTAAATGAATTCAACAAAAAAAATCTATGCAAACAGCTGCCTTCATTTTTTAAGTTCTATAACACGCCTCATGTTTTAAATGTGTCATGAAGTGTGAAACGATACCTCACAGTGGTATTCAGATTGAATTGGAAGCAATGAATTACCACGCATCAAAGATGAAAATGTCCGCACTGCTGAATAAAGCCACGTTCACACTTTGATTTTAATGGACATCATTATAGTCCTCATAAAACTCCTGACAATATGTGTTCATTTAGCAACAGCTCTAGATGAAAGACGGCATCACCTCATGGTGATGAGGACTTCAATGGTAAAAACCAAAGGCACGCTCTCAGGCAGTATTATATGAGATCAATCAAAATCTCCCAAGAAAGGGAGAGAAGAAAAAAATCTGGACACTTTTGAAGTGGTGGACTAAAGGATGAAACTCCGGAATGGCCTGCAGATCTTTGGGAACCTCCCGTCAGAATTGTTTTCCGGTTTTGACATTTCTGCTTCTGTAGACAGGGTGGTTTTTTTGATGAGAGAGGGTGAGACAGAGAGGCCAGTCCGCAGCGAGGGCAAAACCAGGCCTCTGAGTCTCTCTGTCTCTCTCTCTGATGGTTTGCTGTCTGGTCTCTTCAGAGTGGATGCCTGTGGAGGCTGGATGCTTGCAACATGCCCATGGTGGACTACGCCGCACAGGCCTTGTCAAAAGCCCTTCTCACCAGCAGGCTGACAGTGCTACACCTTGAAAACACCTGCCTGAGCGGCAAACCTCTCTTCACACTTGGTATGCCCAGCACACACCATTCACTTGAAGTGCATGCGATCTAAGAATGGAAGAAAGTTTGGGTGCTAGCGGCCTGAGAATGTGACCCTGTGCTGTGAAATGCAAATGATGCAAACAGGTGCATTGTGGGAAATGGGGTCAACTGCATTACTTAAAGGAGTAGTTCGACCTCCACAAAAAAGTCTGTGAATGGGTGCCGTCAGAATGCAAATCCAAACATCTGATAAAAACTCTGGTGAACTGAAAAGCTGCTTTAATTATAAGCCATTTTAAAGGAGTAGTTCACTTCCAGAACAAAAATTTAAAGATAATGTATTCACCCCGTTGTGATCCAAAATGTTAATGTTCAATGAACTTCAGTGGTGCCCATGAGTTTGAACGTCCAAAATGCAGTTCAAATGCAGCTTCAAAGGGCACTTCACAGGGTGCCCAACCCTGTTCCTGGAGATCTACCTTTCTGTAGAGTTTAGTTCCAACCCTGATCAAACACACCTGTCTGTAATTATCAAGTGCTTCTTCAGATCCTAATTAGTTGGTTCAGGTGTTTATGATCAGGGTTGGAGCTGAACTCTGCAGGAAGGAAGATCTCCAGGAAGTGAACATGCAAAGGAGGTCAAATGCCCTTTACAAAAAAGGTAAAACAGCGATGTAGGACGATTTTGAAGTTGGAGGAGAAAATGAGATGGGAGTTTTCCAACCTACCCCAACTGTGTCTGTATTACACAGAATATGCATGCGCATCAGAGAGCTAGACAAGATGAGCATTTGAGGTTACGAAGTATATAAATTTTCATTTTTAAAGAGTAAAGGAAAGGCATGAACATCTTGGATGACAACAGGGTCGGTACCTTATCTGTAATTTTATCTGTATTTTTGTTCTGGATGTGAACTAATCCTTTAACTTTAAACTATCACTTTTGGCCAAAATATGAGTCCATAATTCATAATAACATCTCCTGTAAGTCCTCTCATATATAATTTTCTCATGTTTGTTTAGAATTGTTTTGGACTATTTTCACTTGTAAGCCTTGTTTGATTTGTGCATGTTTCTCTCAAAGTAATAATAAGGATTATGGATTTGCATTTTAGCTGGAAGCAACAGTATGAAGTTAATTTTATGGACTTGAGTCGAGTGGATTACTTGTGGATTATTGTGATGTTTTTATCAGCTGTTTCGACTCTCATTCTAACGGCACCCATTCACTTCAGAGGATTGGTAAGCAAGTGATGTAATGCTAAATTTCTCCAGATTTTTTTTAATAAAGAAACCAAACCAACTCGTCTACATTTTAAATGGTCTGAGGGTAAGTGAATTTTCATCAAAATGTAATTTCTGCATTAACTTTTCCTTACAAAACTCTTTTTACATTTGAATTAATGTGGCTAAATAGTGAAAAACACAGCAATGCGCATCTCTGCTAATATAGACTCATCACAAGGGTGGCCAAATGTTTTTTATTTTTTTTATAGTGACATTTGGCTTGGTGTTGGTCTAGCAAGTGCTGTGCAAAATTTCCCACTGCATAAGTACATTTACTCCAGGCAGAGTTTTAAATCCTTTAATGATATCATGACAGCACAACATACTGTCCCAAAGGGCACGCTATCTTCAAAAATCACACCTAATGTTCACAAAGATTTTTTTTAACAATACAGAAAGTGTTAATATCAGTCTACGAGCTTCTCCGTTTGCCCTCGTGTGAATACTGCAATATGTCAGTACTAAAGTACAGATAGCATGTGTTTGAAATGAGCGTTCTCCATGAGTGGCCCTGGCCAGCAGGAACAGATGAAGCAGGACAAGGGGAGGAGTGGCAGATTTTGGCCCAGTGACCCTAACAGCTAGACTGGGCTTGGATTAGATGTCGTAATCTTCTTCCTGTCACTTTACACATTGCTGCACCGATCCATTCAGGACACTTCGGCCAGCACACTGTGAGATGGAGTCTTTCCCACGGCACTGTAGAGCTAGCCTCCTAAAAAGGACACGGGACTACAGCCACAGCTTTTACAGAAATGCAGTGGCCCTTATAGGGATAATTAAGCCAAAATGAAAATTCTGTCATTAATTACTTACCTTCATGTTGTTCCAAACCTGTAAGACCTTCGTACATTTTTGGAACACAAATTAAGATATTTTTGATGAAACATGAGAGCTTTCTGACCCTGCATAGACAGCAACGCAACTACCACATTCATCAAGGCCTATAAAAGGTTGTAAGGGCATCGTTTAAATAGCCCATGTGACATCAGTGGTTCAACCATAATTTTATGAAGCAACAAGAATACTTCTTCTGCACAAAGAAATAAAGCATATCATACTGCTTTTTGTTCATCAGGATATTCTGTGCATAGAAAGAGTCTGTTGCCACTGCTGAATCATCATGCCATTTTCTGAATAGAAATGTCAGCTCCGGAAATGAATGGGTAAAAGACAGAGAAAAAAGAAATAGTGTAGACATAGGCCATTAACAGAACCCAAGTAAAATGACCTTAAATGAGACGGAGGAGTGGAGTGGCACATCCTGTGTCTTCACGGCTCTGTCTCTTTAAGCGGCATGTGGATCCATTTGATATTTTGGGGCCACTCGGCCGCCCCCCTCATTCTTCCCAGCGGGACGCCCAGCTTCTGATCATTGCTATTGATCGGTGGGGCCCTGATTGCGGGACTCGCTGACTCGCACAGTGGAGTCCCTCCGATCAATTCAACGATCCCCCTATTTGGTTCCTACTGTGTATGATGACGATGTTGGCATTCCGCATGCAACCGAAAGGGTCTGATCAAATCTGCCGCATTGATTTGGACAGACAGCTCTGTGAGGCCACAGACAAAAAGCCCATGAAAGCTTCTCCGGCCCTAAAAGGGACATGTAATGATGTTGACGATTAAAATGATGACCGTGATAATAACAGCGATGTAAATAAAAATGATAATGGAGTTAGTCCTGCACAACCTTAAAGTTTTCAATGAGCCTTTGTTGTCATTGGGAAGAAGAGCTGTGGGCATTCACAGAAATTCGTTCTTCTTTTTTTCTGCAGATTGTCTTACATGACATCTTTTGTTGTTGCACTGTGCCAGAGTTCTTCAGCACACATACCTCGGACAAGGACAAAGCACCGTGCTTATTGAAGATTTTTCTCAATTCTTGCCCTAGTCGGTGCTCTGAAAAGGAACGTCGCTTTGCAGGAGCTTTACCTCTGTGAAAACAACCTCAACGGCTACCAGGACTCCATGCAACTTGGCGACCTCCTCAAATACAACAGCACTCTTAAAACCTTGGACCTAAGCAACAATACCATGTGTGACTCAGGTATGCCCATTTTGTTTGAGGACGTATTGTGCGCTTCCAATAGCATGCCTGAAAAGGTTTTTTGTAGTTAAAATGCACAATTTGTTTCAGCTCTTGTGTAGTCATCTCTCTTTGTTCCACAGGTTTGGAGGAGATTTGTGATGCTTTGAGCTCTCAGAAGACTGGTTTGAGAACGCTGATACTGAGTAACAATCACATCACTCATCTTGGCATGAGCCATCTACAGAATATTCTGGTGAGATTTTCTCTCAGGCAAGATAATAGAGATATGTGCAATTTTAATCATTACAACAGCACTTCTACACCCGCGAAGTGTGATTAAAAAAGCAGAGGAAGTTAAAAAAGTAACACATCTGGAAGATTGTGCATCAGTAATTTGCTGAAACATTTTCACAACTGCTTTTCACACTGTGTTTTATTTAAAGAGAAAGGTTCCCCAAAATGGAAAGTTCTGTCATCATTTACACACTCTGATGTTTTTCCAAACCTGTATGGCTTTTCTTTCTTCTGTGGAACGGAAAAGAAGATATTTGGAAGGAATGCAAAATTCATTCTTTTCTATGCAATTACAATAATTTACTCATGCCTATGTCATCCAAGATGCACATAGCTTTCTTTCTTTAGTTGAAAAGAAATGTAAAACATTTCAGGATTATTCCCCATATAGTGGACTTCAATGGAGATCAGCGAAGGTCGAAATTGCTGTTTTAATGCAGCTTCAAAAAGTTCTACATGGTCCCAGCCAAGGAATAAGAGTCTTATCTAGCAAAACGATCTGTCATTTTCTAAAAAAAAAAAAAACACAAAACGTATATACTTTTAACCACAAATGCTTATTTTGCACTAGCTCTGTGATGCATGTCTACGACTTCACGCATTATGCAATCACGTTGTTGCTTTTAATAGATTCTCATTTTTATGAACCAATATCGCTTCTTAAATTCCAATCGATCTTTTAGTCTGTGCTGTTTTCAGTTGATCAATGAACAGTACATAGTGCGCCTCCCATCCAATAAATCACAATAGGCTAAGCTCTGTGCTTTGTTACTGAGACTACTTTGTTAGTCTCAGATTTCAGATTCTGTCCATTTCATTAGGAAATTCAAGCAATAAATACTGTTTTGGCGCTCTTTAATGTGGCATGATAAATTGTTGTAGCTTAAACTTACCAGGGTTGCCAGGTTTTCACAATGAATCCCACCCAATTGCTACTCAAAACGCGTTTGGCGAGGTAAAATACTACATGCGTAGTCTCTGTAATCCGGGTCAGTGCAGTTGGGGTATGTCGAAAAACTCCCGTCTCGTTCTCTTCTTCAACGTCAAAATCGCCCTACATCGCTGTTTTAACTTTTTTTTTTGTAAAGGACCTTTGATCTTCTCTGCATATTCACTTTGTAAACACTGGGTTGGTACTTCTGCAGCGATGTAGGACAATTTTGAAGTTGGGGATAAAAATGAGATGAGAGTTTTTTCGACATACCCTAACTGTGTTGACCTTATTGAACCGGAAAAAACAGAGTTCGCGCAGACTTAGACAAGATGAGCGTTTGAGGTTAAAAAGTATATAAATTGTCAATTTGTTTCGAAAATGACCAATGGTTTTGCTAGATAAGACCCTTCTTCCTCGGCTGGGATTGTTTAGAGTTATTTGAAGCTGGATTTAAACTGCATTTTGGAAGTTTAAACTTGGGGGCACCATTGAAGTCCACTATATGGAGAATTTTGGAATGTTTTCTCAAGAAACAAAATTTCTTATTGACTGAAGAAAGAAAGACATGAACATCTTGGATGACAAGGGGGTGAGTAAATTATCTGTAAATTTTTGTTCTGGAAGTGAACTACTCCTTTAAAGTAACCAAATTCTGCAGAAAACCACGGACTTGGCAACACTGCTAGGTACTTGCCTGTGCTTAATCAAACACATAGCAAAAGACCTGTGACAGTTTCGTTTTTGTTTTGGATCCTGTGCTCTGCTGCCACACTGGAGCGCAGTCACCACCAACTGGAAAGGGGTGGGAATTCCAATTATAAGTTACAACAGATCACTCTCAGTGCAGTCTGTCAAAGTGACGTACTGCCTTAATATGTTTCCGTCACTTATAAAAAAAAAAAAAAAAAAAATCTGTAAATGACGGACAGTTTTCTGTTAATGCGACCCCTGGTCATGTGTGACCTTTCCAACGTGATTATGTAATGCATGAAGTAGTGGAAGCAGAGCTAGTGCAAAATGAGCATTTGTGGTTAAAAAGTATATAAATTGTAATTTCTTTTCAGAAAATGGACGGTCATTTCACTAGATAAGACCATTATTCCTCGGCTGGGATCATGTAGAGCCTTTTGAAGCCACTGAAACTGTAATTTCTTTTTGACTAAAGAAAGAAAGACATGAATATCTTATCAGAACTATATCATCATCATAACATTTATTTATATGATTATAAATTGCTATATTACAAGTCTTCTGAATCCATACAGTACAATAGCTATATGTGACTTGCGTTTGGAAATTTATGTTTTTATTCACTCATAAATTTGTTTACTGTTGTAAACGGATCACTAAGCCAGTAAACTGAATCAGTTTGATTTGATAAGACTTACATTAGGTTTGTGAACTGGATCAGCTGATTCGTTGAAAAGATCTTTTTTCAAAGAGCAGTTAATTCACGAATGGTTGTCAGGATTTTTACTGAATAACAATTCGATTTGACTCACCTTTTGTATTCCAGGGAAGTTTCATTTTGGAGTGGGTCTGTTCCTGTAGAATAAACTGCGGGTTGCATATAGTAGTAAATACAATGATTTTCACTCAGTATGTTACTTTTTTAGTCAGTTATTCATTCCTATTTTATCTGAGTGTGGCTTTGATTAAAGACGAACAGTGACACTGCATGTGGCCCCTGCTTGGCTTTGGAGAGGAAGTACCCAAACCATCAACACGACAGCTACTGGATATATCTCTCTTTTTTTTTGTGGTCTACGGCAGAGTTTGACACACAGAGAGAAAAGAGAAGAGAACAAAAGGAAATGGCTTGTCTCATCCTCACTGGAAAGCTCATCTCTAATCCTTAATAATATCTATTCCTCTTCAGCAGCTCTGATTGTCAGAATAAACTGTACCTTTCTGTCATCTGAATGGCGATTCAAATCAAAAGCTACAAATTAAAGGCCTGCTTTCTCTTCTCTCGGCCTTTGGCGTGTTCACAGAGAATTCATTCAGGCCAAAAATAAAGCCTGCTCATTCCATTTTGCCTGTACCAAATGGGAACAGTTTGATTAAATAATAGATATGTGTTTAGAGGGCTTTTTCATGTGGTCTGTCATTAAGAAGGATAAGTAGACATCCATGCGGCCATAATGAATATAATTAGTCCAATGGCTGGTCGTGTCGAATATGACACAGGAAGGGTTGTTATTAACCTTTCTTTCTTTTTTTTCCTGGGGTTTCTTTAAAGGCAGAAGAAGAGAGAGAGTGAATAAATGGGTTATTTGGGCAGACACACAACTCTCTGATGTCAGCAGAACATAATTAAATCACAATGTTATCCACATTTTTCAGCGGATCCTTGTCTGACCAATTGGAAATCGGAAGACTGAAGTTGTCAGCCATAGGCTGTTAGAATAACGCTACTTCAGTTAACTTTCAACACTGTGTTACATTATGTTAACAATACTTGTCTGTAGTAAAATGAATCCTACTTTTTATTGATTGATTGCTTAATTTAAATACTTTGCATTTTCTTAATGCTGTTTTTTTCTGTTATCAGCATCATTTGCAAACAAAAATGTATTTAAAAAAAAATATATTATTATTATTCAGAGACTCTCATTGTATGGGGAAAACACTGAGACATTAGTCAAAATATCTTCTTATATCTATGTACTAAAATAAGTTTATATTGGTGCATTATTATATTTACAGGTAAAAACACACCTGATAACAAAGCAAATACATAAGTGTTTTACATTTGAAATGACATTTCAGTGACATTTTCTCTAGTTTCTTTCTCTGAATCTTTGACTGGGCTTGTTGGTTGTGTCTGCATACATATACCGTATATGTGCTTGTGTGTATATATATGTGTGTGGGTGTTTACATCCTTGAGTGTTGTAATAGTGACGCAAATGAACTGCGAGTTGATCTCTGAGCTTGTTTTTTAGCTGTCTGTGGTTTTTCATTTAAAGCAGGAGACTAAGTGAGAATAATGAGTGTAGCGAGCTGGCATGGTGTACGTTCTGTTATGCAACATGGCTTTTCCCTCATGTGCTCCGCTATCTCCTGCTTTATATGGCTGCTAATCGTGCTTCATAAATGACGCGGCTAATATGCTCTTGAGAGCCAATCTATTGCCACGGCGCGGCGTGACACTTAAAGCTCTCAAAGTGACACAAATTCACCATCCATAATTGGATTCAAATGCACAGAAAAAAGACACTTTTGAGTTATAAAAAGTGATTTAAAAACAAGCTCATCAGTGCATGTTTTTTTTAACATCCTGTTTCAGTTTTTTTTTTATTCCAGCCCCGCTTAAAAACGCTCGAAACGTTGAACCTTGGCAAAAACATCCTTGAGAACAGAGGCATTCACACATTAAAAGAGTCCCTCATGATCAATCGCTCTTTATTGCAACTTGGCCTAGCCTCCACAGGAATAACATGCGAGGGTAGGGTTTGTAATATTGCTTTTTGACTTCTTTGGCACATTATCTACTTTTTTACTGGGATGCATTTCTGTTTTACCTTATAACTAAGCCTGTGTTTTCTACCGAACGTGCCAGGTGCGGTGACTTTGGCTGAGATCCTTGCAGAAAGTCCACAGATCCAGCGTTTGGATGTACGGCAGAACCAGGTGCTTGCTGGGGGCCTCATGGCTCTGGCGTTGGCCTTAAAGATCAACCGTTCACTCATCAGACTGGATCTGGACCAACATCTGAAAGAGGAAAAGGTCAGTTGTCAGCTTTACCCCATCCTGATTATCTAAGTGTTTAGAACAGTAATTGTGCATGCAGATGGTCTTCAGGTCTGCCTGGAAATATCAGGATTTTTTTTTTAAACTCTAGTTTTCAGACATGGAATATCCTGGACCACAAAACCAGTCTTAAGTAGCACAGGTATATTTTCAGCAATAGCCAAAATGGGTCAAAATGATCTATTTTTCTTTTATGCCAAAAATCATTAGGATATTAAGTAAAGATCATGTTCCATGAAGATATTTTGTAAATTTCCTATCATAAATATATCAAAACTTAATTTTTAATTATTAATATGCATTGCTAGTAACTTCATTTGGACAACTATAAATGCAATTTTCTCAGTATTTTGATTTTATTTGATTACCTCAGATTACAGATATTCAAACAAGTTGTAACTCAGCCAGATATTGCCCTTTCCTAACAAACCATACATCAATGGAAAGCTTATTTATTCAGTTTTCAGATGATGTATAAATCTCAATTTTAAAAAATTGACCCTTATGACTGATTTTGTGGTCCTGAGTCACACACACACACACATACACACTGGAGTAACAAAAATTAACTTTTAAGTTGATATAGATTTTTACCTTTTATGGGCATTTTTGCCTTTATAGGGCTATTTTTTTCTAACCTAAATATATGCAGCATTTTAATTCTTAAATTGAATCAGTAAATTCAAATAGTAAGACACTATACAGCTGTTAGCAATCAAATGAAATCAGTATCAACAAAACTTGTGTTTGCAATACAGAGGTGGCACAGAATCTGAAGAGAATCTGAACAGACTGTTTAATGCAGAACATGAACGCATTTACAAATGTAAATGCAGGTTAATTAATGTTTTAACAACTTTGAACTACTGAAATTTGAAATTATTTGGTTGAAAAAAGGGAAAATATACTTTAAATGTAAACCTAAAATCGCCAGTAGGTGGTGGCGAATCACTGCATAAGTGAGTCATTAGCTATGTTTCCATCACCCTGTTTTTATGCGCATTTTGAAGTATCGCATCAGAAACAAGTGATGGAAATGCTAAAATTAGAAAAGAAAACCCCTTAATTCACAAAAAAGTTTTTTGCGCTCACTTGAGGTGGTTTTTGAATTGTGCGAAAAAGAGTTAATGTGAATAATGGGATATGGAAACGCATTTTGCGAATAAATTCCTCCATGCGCACCAAAAAAAATTTGACTTTGCGGTATGGGACGGGATAACTTGACTAACCAGTGGACTGATCTCATTGCACAGAATCTGAAATGTTATGGTCAGTGTTGTGCAAGTTACTCTGAAAATGTAATTAAATGATTACTGATTACTGATTACTCCTCTAAAAAGTAATTAAATTACTGTTCTGATTACTGTATTTCAAAAGTAATTACTTACATTACTCGTTACGTTACTTTCTTCTGTACATCCAATTTACGTAAAATCGTGAACTTGTAACTGCCTACCATCCCAGCATAAACGCTCCGATAAAATATTTGTTATTAAAGCATCACCATTCACAAACCGCTGTTATTTTAACTAAAAGCAATAGGCTGCTGTGTGCGTGGTTGCAGAATGCACGGCATTTCAAGCGGTGAGTGGATTCTCTGATTGTCCATTGCATTTCAGAAATCAACATTGTTCAACACTGCAAACACGTTATAAATAGAAACTCCACCTATGCTTACGCCTGTTAATCGTGTTTGTTTTATATAGTTGGTCTTGTTGCTTTTGTGCAATACATGAATAGCAGTTCATTTGTTTTAGATATTTTATTTTAGACAGTTCTATTTTGTGGGAGTCCCACAAATCATTTTATTTTATTGCATCCCGCACACACGAGTCTCTGCCCGAACGCGCCCGCACCCGCACTCGCCCATCAAGTCTTGTACCGCGCAAGTCTTGTACTCTCTGTTGTGTCGAGTCCAGTACCAGTAGATTAGAGACCACTCTCATTGGACTCGACGCAACAGAGAGCGGCGCGGTACGACAACGGAAGCTGATGTGTTGCTCTCCGCACCCGGTAGGTTCTCAATAAGTTTTAATGTGCCGTGCTGCCCTTTCAGAGGTTTTAAATTGGATATGGAGTTTTTCACGGTTGAAAAGGCTTTCTTCCCCTCTAATTGACAACGCACAATAATGTTCTTGCTTTTGACAGAAATAAACTCAAAATAATGATTGTATTTCCAGCTACAGAACGTGTGCTTTCCACTCTCCATGCTGACTATGTTTTCATTGGTAGTATCCGCCTCACAGGCGCTTTCCAGTCAAAGTAGTTCTCACGTAGAGGACGTCGCGTGTGGTAGCCAACACCCTTTTTATAATCTACATTATAAATCACATTCTGTCAGCAGTGATGTAACGCAGCAGTAACGCATGCTTGTAACGATACTCTAATTACTAATTTAAAAATTATAACGCATTAAATTACTCTGTTACTAAAAAAATAATCTAATTACAGTAACGCGTTACAAAGTAATGTGTTACTGCCCAACACTGGTTATGGTCATTCTGAAATGCTTGAGCAAAGTCTGTCGTCAAAGTATTTCTGTATAATTGCCTCCAAGAACTGTCTTACAAGACTGCGTTCCCAAACAGCTGACATCTGAAAGCAATGACCGGATTTTTTGTGTTTCGTCTGCTTGCTCTGAGGCACAAGTAATTTATAATATATGAAAATGGTAATATTCATTGGCTTCTCCTACTTTTGTTAGAGATATTTAGTGCTAGTTTATCTGGAAATAATGATTTTGTTCTCTTTGACTCGTTGGATAGAAATGGTGCTTTTTTGCAAATGTTTTATGCAATATTCCTATTTTGCAACTAAATTCGAAACTTTGGATGAAAACGTGGCTGTTGAGTCATTCATTCAACCGATTCATTCAAACGGCTGATTGATTCAGTCACACAACACTGTTGTGTGTTGTTCAGAGCCACGAAACAGTTCTGCTGTGGCTTTGTTTGGAACTACTTTCGTTGTTAAAATAAAGCAAAAACAATAACTGTTGTGTCTAAAATGTAAGTCACTTAATTTCAGCTTCTTGTTTATTGAACTGTACATCAACTCAGTATCACATCTGCAATTGTGCTGATATTCGGAGAAAAACGTCACTCTTCGTGTAATAATAACTATATATCAGATGATACAAATATAAAAGGGGATTTTTGCCTATTTATCATGAATTTTGGGGGAATTATCCCTAAGGCCTTATCCACACTAATATGTTTTTGTTTGAAAATGCATCTTTTTGTCTCCATTTTGGCTTTCCGTCCACAGTTTTTGTCAAGGAACTTTTTACGATTACAATATTATCATAGACAATATATATCACACACCCCTAATTGAGGATCCAAATATAATAGAATTAAACTGAATTTACTTTTTTTTTCACACAAAATTTGGTGGCTTCATCCTATCATTCCAAGTCTGGTGATGCAAATTGTGGATTTTTCTTTTACAATTAATATTGTAAAGTTGCTCAGGTAAACTAACTTTTGCTATAGAGTGGTTAAACTTTAATCAAGTCTTCAAAGACAGAAGTTCCCATCAAAGTTAGACAAAGACACGAGTTGTTGCTGATCTCTTAGAGCTGCTGCTTCACACATCGTTGCAGACGCCCTGAAAAAAAAATTGATACCGCAACTTAAGAACATGCCAGAACAGAGAAAGTTCACTTGCCATCTGTTTGTCAGGATTTTATCTCCTCTATCTTATTTGCATATTAAAGCATTAATTAAAATCGTGAAAGGACAGAATGCTCTCTTTAAAACAGATTCTAAAGCTAGAAACGGACTTGTTTTTTTATTTTTTTCTATCAGTCATTTGTTTGGATTCTGATGTTGTTCCCCCCGTCAATCGGTCGCACCTCGAAATGTATTTTCATCGATAAACGGCCTGAAAACACACCATCTGTCTTAAATGTGTATAAATGTGTCATATTTAAGCTCAGCTGAAACAGAGGACGATGTTATTAACATTTCCACCGTGATAGATTACAGCAGGGTGGTATTTAACCGATGGAGAATGAGACATTTCACTGTGGCAGTACAAGAAGACACACTGCTGGGATTTGTCTGGGCCAGGCACAACGTGGCAGAACGACTGACGATTGTATTAAAAAGCAAATCTTTCCATCAGAAATCAGCGGGTGGTCAGATCAAGTGTTCTGATTCAGTTTCGTAAAATTCCCTGGGACTGAGAAAAGCGAAAATTCCATTCTTCAAAAGAAAAGTGTATGCGGATGTGTGCGTGTGTGCGTGGCGCGATTTTACATGCGCATATTTAAACGAGAGGAAGGTGGTAGGGAGGGAATGTAGGTCCTTGGGTCTTTGTTTACAGCATCTGATTTGGCGTGTCTGTTGAAGCCCAAGTCTATTTGATCATTGGCCTGTTTGGTATTAATTATTAATTATTTACTGGTCTAAAATATTTATTGTGGGAGTCTTAGGAAGTTCAGATATTTGGGACCATGTTATCCATCTCTTTAGCAAGGTGCTTGTACTCTTAATTAAGGTCAGACTTTACACATTCAACATTTCTCATCAAATTCTTGCCTCATTTTTGTCTTTTTATTTCTTCCAAAGAAATTTATTTTAAAATTCTTGACTTAAAGGGAAAGTTCACCCAAAAATGAAAATTCTGTCATTACTCACCCTCATGTCGTTCCAAACCCGTAAGACCTTCGTTCATCTTCAGAACACGAATTAAGATATTTTTAGATACTCTCGTGAACGGATGGCGAAGACTGACATGTGTTTCTTTGCACACAAAAAGTATTCCCGTTGCTTCATAACATTAAGTTTAACCACATTTTTGTTCGCGTTGCTGTCTATGCAGTGTCAGAAAGCTCTTAGATTTCATCAAAAATATCTTAACTTGTGTTACGAAGATGAACGAAAGTCTTATGGGTTTGGAACGACATGAGGGTGAGTAATTAATGACAGAATTTTCATTTTTGGGTGAACTATCCCTTTAAAAAACATTCTTGTCTTAAAGTGACAGTTTACCCAAAAATAAAAAAACCCTCTCATTTCCTCATCATCATGGAACAAAAAAGACTATATATATTTTTTGTCCATGCAGTGAAAGTCAGTAGGGTCCCAAATAGTGTTGTCACTATACCAAAATTTTGATTTTGATACGATACCTGAATAAATATCACGATACTACTACTGAACCAATACTATTTTAATGGTTACATTAAAAAATATATTTATCAAAAGCATGTCTAATTAATTGAAATCATGAAACTTGCAGAATTTACCAGCAATTTATTAAAAGTTTAACAGAAATTACATTTGCATTTCAAAATTTAAGGCCCCATAAAATGCTTTTTTTTTCTCAAATTCAGTTTCGTTTGTGAATCTCTGTTTTCCATTAATTTTCTGGATTCTGTTTTAATCGTTTCATTACATGCATGTATAATGAATTTATAAAGGATAATTAGATTTGATAAAGAATTAATTTATTATAGGCTATTTCTTTTTTTCAGAAATACTGCGTTGTGTATTTACAGTTTTATTAGTAGTAGTGCTACCTTTACATTAAGTAATATATTAATGTATTTCTAGCTGTCAAGTTAAACCAAACTTTTATTTTGACGGGTTGCTGTGAAGACCTTTAGGGTCTTCATTCATATGACGATAGTTTTCTGCAAAAGAAACGGTGAAATGCTCATGAAGTGACTCTCCGAGCAGTTCTAGAGATAATGTTAATGTGCTCATGTACTCATATATTGAGGCGGCAAAGGCTGAAAACACCACGAGCGTCACGCGTATGTGTGTAGAAAACAAAACTGCGCATCTCTGCCATTCACTAACACATACACACAGAAATACGGCTCTTATTAAAATGTGTTCTTAAAGTACCGGTACTAGTAAAATGCAGAATCATACCGTTTTTAAAAGCAGGGAATCGCAATACTTTTAAAGTACTGGTATATTGTGCAACACTAGTGCCAAATGACACTGGACCCCATTGCCCTTTATTGCATGGATAAAACAGATTGAGGTGAACTATATCCTTTTACGACAATGATGTGCAACAGTGGCATCATATTGTTTCCTTTGCTGTTTGCTCAAAGTCACTGTTGTTGTGCATGACACAGTCAGGTTGCTGTGATGTCTCTCATTAAGGATCATTAGAGATGCAGGTAGGGCTGCAGGGGGGCAGGTGGTCTTGTGGGACAGACTCCAAGTGGAACTAAGAGTTGGTTAGTGTTTGTGGTCGGTCATGGTGTCTGACTCTATGATGGCTGGAGTTGAGTGAGTGAGCAGACAGAGAGCAGGTCCTGCTCATGGGACCTCTGATGAGCTGCTTATGATGAGCTTTACACACACACACACACACACACACACACACACTTGTAGAGAGCTCAGTTTTTTAACTTGATTCTTTGTGAATATTTACATGGCTTCAACCCATTGCACTACATTGCTATTTTTCTGCCTATTCAAAATGAAAAACAAAATGTTTTTTTTCAACACTGTCTTTGATTTTTAGAAACTGTAACATGAAATAAGAAAAATTGTAAGAGGGGAAAAAGGGGTAATTTAAAGATTACATATATGTGATGCGATCTAGGAAACCCCAAAACATGGTGAAATTTTACCTTTTTAGGGTTTGATACCATATGAAAGCTGGGTTCAAGCCCTTTTTGTTTTTAAAAATGGGTTTTCCCATATCGCATCAAAATACTGACCAAAAACCAGTCATAAAGTTTTTTTTGAATTGAGATTTACAGTATCTGAAAGCTGAATAAAAAATATCTTTGATGTATGAACATGATAGAACAATATTTGGCCGATATACAACTATTTGATTTTTGGCAAAAAAAAAAAATCAAAATACTGAGAAAATCACCTTTAAAGTTTTGATATATTTACAGTAGGAATTTTACAAAATATCTTCATGGAACATGATCTTTAAATATCTGGATTTTTGGCATAAAAGAAAAATCAGTAATTACAGGGTATTCTTGGCACATATAATAAATTAAAACTGGTTTTGTGGTCCAGGGTCACATATATAAATACATGTCCATATATATATATATATATATATATAATACACACAAAGATGCCAAAACAGTGGTACATTAATCATTAATATCAGGTGATGCGTGATGCCCAGTTACACAGAAAATTGTTTTGGATCAGCTTCCTTCAAAAATCCTATTAAGGGATTCCATACTTTAAAAAACTTCTCAAGTTTTCCCTTAACAATTTTTGTAAGTTTTTCTAAAACCAAGCAATAAGACAATTCTTGTAACCATTGTTTAAAATGAGGGCTTTCTGTGTTTTTCCAATGACAAGCTACTATAAGTTTTGTTTGTAATAAACAGAATTTCAACATTTTCTTATCAGAGCTAGTAAAAGTGCATGTTACAGAGGAAAAACTAAATTTATTTTAAAAAATCTAGTTCATGCTATTTTTTTCCATCAAAGTTGTGTTAATGAATTTCTGAAATAAAATAATATATATATATAAATAAATAAAACAAAAAATGTAAAAAAAAAAAAAAAAGTTTGGGGTTGGTAATAATTTTTAATTCAAAATCATTTAATATATATATATTAAATTATTAGTTTTGGATTAAAAATGGTTTGTAATTATTTCTTAATTTATACTTCTTGTAAATGTAAAGTAATTTAATAAATTAAATAAAAGTAACAGAGAAGGGAGGAGGGGCCTGAATATTGCTCCTATAACTGTAGTCTTGCTTTCTTTTAATGGGGCAAAATCATGTGGTAATAGGGTTGTACATACACCAGATGTGTGATACATTTTTGTAAATTAAGATTAATAATTAAAAACATTAATAATTAAAACAGTTACTGCAATTAATTGAATATCAATTCAACGGTTTGTCAAAATTATGACATGTTTTATGATTTCAGTTGTTGAATACAATTGGGACAGGGCAAAATTACCATTGTAGGGGGCAAAACAGACGTTTGATGTGTGTAAAACCCACTATTTTCCTAATCTGATGTTAAATAGTAGTTTATCTAATGTAGATAATCTTGTCTCTTTATTGTTTTCTTCCGCTCCTATGTCTAATTAAATTTTAAATTTATTTGCCATTATTTTGAATAAAACTCAAAGTTCCTATGCATTGCACTACAGCTTCATATTTTTTCTGCTTTTATCTCTTGAGTGACTGCAAAAAATATCTTTAAAGTTCCGTGCGGCCTTATACTTTAATTAGAGAAGTGGAGTTTGTGAGTAACATGTTCCATATTTTAGTGATACTTTCACAGAATCTTCTCCCATCAACTTCACATGGTTGTAGGGCATGAAAACGACAGCCGTATATAGCAAAGCAGTCAAGTGTCATATGTTTATCAAAGCTAAACCAAATCACACTCTCACATCTCTCTGTTTCTTTGCATCTGCTCTCACTGTCATGGAAAAAAATAGCACTTGTCACCAATATCTTGTTGCAGAAGTCAGTCTGCTTCGACACTAAACACTGTATACTTACTAGAAAACATATGTGAACAGATATGAGGTTGTGAAGTGCAATATTTGTGCAATAGTTGTGAAGGTCTGTGTGTATATATATATATATATATATTTTTTTTTTTTTTTAACATTTTATCAACTGTACAACATACTGATTGGACTGTATCTGCTTCTCTCACTGCCTTTTTTCATTTGTGTTAAATTAAATGTGGCGTCTAATTGCATTCAAAGAACCTTTGTACTGTCCTAAAATATAGCTGTGCAAAACACTGTTCAGATCTCCCAGATACACTGTTCATAAACTTTTACCCTTTCACCAGTAAAACTTTGAGGTGAAATTGTCTTCGCAGTTTCGAAATAAACCTTCTGTCTCTTTGCATTCACAATCCACATGCAGTCTTGCTCATTTCCTGATGTAGTTTTGGGGGCAAAACAGGCATATTTGCCAGCTGTGTAATTTACTGTGGCACTCATTTGCATATTAAAGCATTAATTAGCCCCTCTGAGCGCAAGAGCGGGAATAGTGTAATCATTGGACGTGTAGTCGCGGGGGACGAGTCTGTGTTTGGGTCTGGGGGGAGGCCGAGAGGAGAGCGCGGGAGTCTCTGGGTGCTTGTGTTGACCATGCGGCGCGTGCTTGTCGGCTTTGTGTTATTTTTTTTTTTTCTCTTCTCTTTCCCGCCGGAGGGTGGATGAGGAGGTTGCGCTGCTCAGTTTTCCAGCTTTTTCCAGACCCTTTGAAGTGTCACACACGATCTGTCTCCGTGTCATTTTAATGGCTTTACTCTCCCCCGTCAGTGCAGTCAGAGGTGCGACCAACAGTTTCACAGGAAGTAGAGGTTGTTGTTGTTTTTTTTCCATCCGTTTTTTTTCATTTGAGGGTGAAAAGGGGGATGGGGGTTGAGGATTGTGGGAAGAGCATATGAAAAACAAACTGATGAGATGTAAAGGCTGTTTAGAAGTTGTGGCGCTAGCAATACAAAATGGACACAAATCTTGTGGAGATCTTAAACACATATTACACTGCTTACTTGAACATGACAGTTCATTTTATTAGTAATGTTCCTGTGAATATTCACACTTTTTGACATTTTGGTCTGTGAACAGTATTCTCATAGCTTTATAAAATTAAGGTTGAACCACTGACGTCACAAGGACTATTTTAACAATGTCCTTTCTACCTTTCTGGGCCTTGAGCGTGTCATTTGCGTCACTGTCTATGCAGGGCCAGAAACTCTCAGATTTCATCAAAAATATCTTAATTTGTGTTCTTGTGTTCTTGAGTAATTAAAGAAGAACTCCACTTCGAGAACAAAAATTTACAGATAATTTACTCACCCCCTTGTCATCCAAGATGTTCATGTCTTTCTTTCTTCAGTCGATAAGAAATTATGTTTCTTGAGGAAAACTTTCCAGATTTTTTCTCTATACAGTGGACTTTAATGGTGCTCCCAAGTTTGAACTTCCAAAATGCAGTTTAAATGCAGCTTCAAATCTCTAAACGATCCCAGCCGAGGAAGAAGGGTCTTCTTCTTCTTCGTCTTGTCTCATCTCTGCGATGCACATGTGTAGTCTGTGTAATCCGGGTCAATACAGTTGGGGTATGTCGAAAAACTCCCGTCTTGTTTTCTTCTTAAATGTCAAAATCGTCCTACATCGCTGTTTTACCTTTTTTTTGTAAATAGTGTTCGATCTTCTCTGCATGTTCATTTTGTAAACACTGGGTTGGTACTTCTGCAGCAATGTAGGATGATTTTGAAGTTGGGAAAGAAAACAAGATGGGAGTTTTTGAAAATGACTGATCGTTTTGCTGGATAAGAACCTTCTTCCTCGGATGGGATCGTTTAGAGCCATTTGAACCTGCATTTAAACTGCATTTTGGAAGTTAAAACTTGGGGGAACCATTGAATTCCACTAAATGAAACAAATTTGGGAATGTTTTCCTCAAGAAACATGATTTCTTATCGACTGAAGAAAGAAAGACATGAACATCTTGGATGACAAGGGGGTGAGTAAATTATCTGTAAATTTTTGTTGTGGAAGTGGACTTCTTGAATGACAGAATTGTCATTTTTGGATGAACTATCCCTTTAAATTTCTGTAGTAATGCATATAGTCGCCAATGTGTCTATATAGACAGGTGGAGTAAATGTCCAGTAAAGTGTGAGAAGCCTTTGCTTCAGTGGTTCTTTGTTAAGCTGTCTCAGAAGCCTTTGCCTGAAACACACTGGCTCATATTTTGATGGGACTGGATGCTATCTTTTCCCTCTACTCCACTAGAAATGGCCCATTGGATGAGTTGGTCCATCAGAATTTCAGAATCTCCCTCTGGGCATGTCCTCCAACTCCATGCTCAAGCGCCCTGAGTCACCAGTCACCCACAGTGAAGGCTCATCTGAATATCATGAAACCTGTGAGTCACTGCCTTTATCAGAGGGCTTCAGCCAGAATCTTTTTTTCCTTTTCAAATTAACAGGACTGCAGTGGCATGATCTGCATATGAATATGCATGATCTATTAGGTCATCTTTGCAAGTAGTGTAAGTGTGCAGCACTCAGCTGTCTATTTGTTTTTTCAACTTTTTTTGCTTGAATGTTTGAGCGTTGTGACCTATCACAGATATTTTTGATTTTTAAATTATTGGTAGGCCTTTAGACCTGCAACAACCAGTCCTAATAAGCAAGATTAAGGGTTTACTAGGTTAACCATTTTGTTTTTCATGCTACTATGAGGGCCTATCTGAACTGTTGTCTTGTCTTTTAGTGATGGACTTTGTAAAGTCATGTTTTCTGGCTATTGCTATTTAAGCAAAAATTCAATAATAACCATTAAGTTAATAATGAGTACCTCACTACTTTGAAAATTGTTTTAAATGAAGCAACAGTGACCAACACACCCTTGAGCGTCTCAGAGCAACACGCAGCAGTCGCATTTAATGAATCAGAGTTTTAAACAAATAATTTAAATGAACAGTTCAGTGACTCAGCAAAGCACAATCAGCTGTTGCATCTCTGCAGGCAAGACATATTAATGGTGTTTAGTTCCTGAATGAGTCAGTGTTTTTGAATGAATCATTTCAATGAACTCACTAAACCTGGAACAGCCTCATGTCTACAAGTGACATTTTATTCCTAAATGAATAGGTATTGTTGAACAAATCTGTTGGGTAATTGATTTAATGACTTGTTTGAGGACGATTGAATGATTTGCAATAGAAGTCAATAGAAGTAGTTCATTCAAACTTTAAAACTCATGTTGTTCCAGACTCATAGAACTTTTTTTGTCTTCTGTTCAGCAACCACACAAACACACACAAGTAACATGTCTTGTTCCTCAATGAATAGTTGTTGAACAAATCAGTTCAGTAATTGATTCAATGACTTGTTTGAGAGTGACCAAATGATTTGCAATACAAGTCTATAGAAGTAGTTCACTCAAAAATGTAAACTCATGTTGTTTAAAGCATGTACTTGAAGCTTAAAGTTAAGAACTTGTAACTCGACTTGGACTTGCCCGTCTGGACTCGGGACTTGACTTGGGACTTGTCTGTCTTGACTCGGGACTTGACTCGAGACTTGCAGGGACTCGAGACTGACTTGTGACTTGCAAAACTATGTCTTGGTCCCACCTCTGGTTTTTATACTGTACAAAGCATATTTTCTATCGCCCTACACCAATCCTACACCTAAACCTAGCCCCCACAGGAAACTCTGCACATTTTTACTTTCTCAAAAAAGCTCATTCTGTATGATTTTATAAGCCTTTTGAAAAATGGGGACATGGGACAATGTCCTCATAAGTCACGCTCTCCTTGTAATACCTATGTCATACCCATGTCATTATACAAATTCGTGTCCTGATATGTCACAAAAACACACACACATAAAGTAATTAATTCAATGACTCGTCTGAGATCATTTAGTTGTTTTGCATCTCAGTAGTGGGTTTTTCGATTATGAATGAATCGGTGTTTTGAACAAATTTGCTGATGAATCATAGTTTGGTTACTTGTCATTCAAGTGATTCCCTTCTGCACTAAACAATATGCACCAATACACAGGGTGAGGACATAAAAGTATTTTAATGTTATTTCTGTTAGTCAAAATTAACTCTTTCCCGGCTAGTTTTTTTTTTTTTTTTTTTTTTTAAGTTGCCAGCCACCGCCAGCATTTTTGGTGATTTTCACCTAAATTTGATGACCCTCAGAATATTAATATGAACATATTATGTATCAAAATAAAGATCCGAGCTTGATCCGAACTATTTTATTCTATCTTCATGTGTTCATGTTTTATCATTACTTAAATGCAGATAGTTTTCATCAGAAATGCAACATTTTGGACAAAAAACAGAAAAATGTATTTTTTATCAAAGCAGTTCATTTTCAAGCAAAATACATTCAGATGTCATATTCTTTCACCTGTAAATAATTATATGAATAATTGAAATTGCATTCAACAAGCAGACACACACATACACAAATACATATTCTATATATATATATATATATATATATATATATAATATGTATATACACACACCCATACATATGTTTGTATACACACACACGCACACACACACATACAAAGATATACGTTTATGTATGTATATATAAATACACAACACATGCACACACACTCATATATATACATATATAGATAACACACACATATATACAAACATGCATACATATACATATTCCAATCGACGGGTTATCTGTCTGTCTACGACACAACTATAAGTTTCAGTGTTATAAAGGCATCTCCCTCACTGACTACTTCGTTCTGATCAGATTCAAAATGGTTAAAACATGAGTGATCGGAGTTTGAGTCCATCAACACCTCCAGTGTCTGTTTAGATATATACCTCTTCATTATTATATGTGATATGATCTACATTTTCTCTGATTTTTCCATTGATGCCAATCGTCTTGTATTCACACCTGGAAGACCCGGCCAGGGCTTTCTCTACTGTAATACACAGAACGCGGATTGCCGTAAAAGCTTGTCAGTGGCGGGGAAGCGTTGTCTCTTAATTGACAAGATATCTTGTCAATGGCGGGGAAAGAGTTAATGATTGACAATATTAAGAAAAACACTGATTTTGTAATAGTTGTGCCCCCTTAGCTCTTTATACTAGTCCTATAGTGCCTTCTTTCTCACTTCACCTCGCTCTCTTTCTCTGGCTAATCATCAGAGGTGAAGATGACCTATAAACACTGATAAACAATCAATACTTGTTTCCTAAATATGCATTTAACACACCTCTAATGCTTCCAGTGTAAGCTCATTTTGTGTATGGATATTTAATTGGTTTATACAGGTTAACTCAGGACGTGTCACCTGAAAACACTCATCACAAATCAGGTTTGTGCACAGCATGCATTAAGTCAGTTCTGACTTATATATATCCATATAGTGGGACAAGTGTGTCAATGACAAGCCACCATGACCGATGGCAGGATTACAAAATAGATCTGTCTATCTACAATGGATCTATCTATATGTCTGTTAATTCATTCTACTGTATCTGTTCTATTTATTTGTCTGTTCATTCTATTCGTTCATTCTAGCATTCTATCGCTCAATCTAGTGTATATATACAGTCTGTCTGTATATCTATATGTATGCGCCTGTCTATCTGTATACCATTTCTGTTCGTCTGTCTGTCTTGATCTCTCTGTCTCTGTTTCTTTGTGTTTTTTCTTGCGCAGACCACAGGAGCCCTCTGTTTGTCCTCTGGTCCCTGTGACTGGAGTGATAGGGCAGTAGTCAGTGTGTTTGCCCACTAAAATCAGAGGGAGGGGTGGGATGGAGTGGGCAGGGCATTGCCTATCCCCGTCCTCGTCTCTGTCACACCGGCATGGGCTGCCTGGGCTCCATGGAGGGGAGATAATTGGATTTGTTGTCACCTCCAGTTGCTGCCAGGAGCGGGCGTCTGCTCCGGTTAGCGATGAAGACATCATCGTGACAGGGACCCTGGGAGAGGATCAGCTGGTGTGGTGGGCACCACTATAGATGCTCTAGAGCTGCCATGTCCAAGCGGGCAGGCGTAGGCCAGCTGTTTCCTTGCCCGTGTCCTCAGGCCAGGCCAGAGACTGAGCTCCAGATCCAACGGAGAGGGGGGGAGAAAGGAGAGGTTGACCTCTGGCCGGATAGCACTAGATGTTGAGGATTGAGCTGTGCCATGTGCCCCTGCAGTTCCTGTGAAAGGGTTTTAGGCCCAGGCCAGGGAATCATGCCACAGTAGACAAGCGTGGCGGACAACCAGGGATGGCACCTGCTTGGCGTGGGTGTGAGGTAATGATGGGCTCACAGGTGAATGGCCCCAGAGGTAATCAGTAATTAACTCACAGCCACTCCATCACCACAGCTTTGGGCCTGAACCGAGTACGGCTGCCATGTCCTACAGACAATAATGCCCTCCAAACACTCCTTGCACATGCCCAACATCAGGTTGTTTATTTTTTATATGTTATCGGTGGTTTGAATATGTTTTGCTTTTTTATTTTATTGGGAGTCTATTTGCAAGACTCTGCGACGAGTGTCAGCAAGGGCTTCTGGTTTTATTTTTAAAGCTTCGGTCTTGGAGGGAAAAAAATCCCTTTGCCTCCTGTATAAGAACTTTTGAAGGGACTTTTGAAAGATGGTCTCTGTTCTGACTTCTGTGAAGAGCAGTTCAGTGGCTGCAGTGGAACGGGAAGGTGAATTATATTTATACCTGGAAGTCCTGCCTCTGTCTGACTGACCTCCAGTCAGAAATCCACACATGCTGTTTTCTATTTTCCTGTCGTCCAGTGCAAGCCTACATACTCATTCACTAAGCGCACGGTTAGCTGTCATTTAAACATTGGCAGATGGAGAAAAAAGATACAGAGAGACATATTTTGTGGTGTGTTCAGTGCTACTTTAGTGTTGCTGTTTTCACCCAGTGTCTACATCAACACTGTAGTCAACACTGACTACATGTCGCACTGTAGCGCTCTTAGCTCACAGTCCTCACAGTATATTTGGCCATATTAAGTCAATTCAAATTATGGGAATGTATATGTCTTAACATAATCCATACGCAGTCAATTCACCACACTATATTACTGCAAGTTTATTTCTGCATAATTCACCTAATTTAAAGCCACAGTATGTAATTTTCGGCGCTAGAGGGCGCATATTCAAAACAAACAAAGAAACAAAGGCGTAGTTTGATTGCCGTGATTAAGTATGGAGTCATGAGAGCTGTCGTCTTCATTCCCAAAGCCGATCCAATCCGATGGGATGAACGATTTACTGTGTTAAAGATTTGTTGAAATTAAATGAATTAAAGGAGTAGTTCACTTACAGAACAAAAATTTACAGATAATGTACTCACCCTCTTGCCATCCAAGATGTTCATGTCTTTCTTTCTTCAGTAGTAAAGAAATTCAGTTTTTTTGAGAAAAGCATTTCAGGATTTCTCTCCATATAATGGACTTCTATGGTGCCCCTGAGTTTGAACATCCAAAATGCAGTTTAAATGCAACTTCAGATGGCTCTAAACAATCCCAGCCGAGGAAGAAGGGTCTTATCTAGCAAAACGGTTATTTTCTAAAAAAAAAATACAATTTATATACGTTTTAACCTCAAATTCTCATCTTGTCTAGCTCTGCGTGAACTCTGTGTGTTCCGGTTCTTGACAGTTAGGGTATGTTGAAAAACTCTCATCTAATTTTCCAACGTTTTTTTTTTTTGTATAGGGCGTTTGACCTTCTTTGCATGTTCACTTTGTGAACACTGCATCAGTACCTCTGCAGCAATGTCGGACGATTTTGAAGTTGAAGTTTTGGATATTTTAATTTAAAAAAACTTACATATTGTGCCTTTAATCGTACTTGTAAATTTATTTATTTATTGAATATTTGCTATACTTACAATTAACAATCCATAATTATACTTGTATCTAATTAATTTGTGTGTGTATATATATAGCACTAACAATTTGTAATAACGTACACAAAATTAATACTTTAAAATCAATATTTTTATTCGGAAAGAATGTATTAAATTGGTCAAAAGTAGCTGTAAAAGTAGAAAAAAATTGAAATTAGAGCTGTCACGATTTCTCGATTAAATTCAAGTACCTGATTTAAAAAAATCCTCGATTGCATTTTTCCAGTGTCGAGTAACTGGCAAAATACCAGAAGTGGCGCATTTCATGGACGAAAAATTTATGCAACACATTATTAGACTGTTTTCCAAAGCTGCATGATGTATTAAACCTATTTAAAATCATAATAAAGCATAATGTTATTGTAATTTCACAAACGCTATGATTAAATAAATATATGTGATGCAGGTTTATTAACACTTCAGTGCTATTATATATGTATTCCAAGCAATGTTAAAGGCTATTGTTTGCTTAGGTCTATTTTTTTATTATCTCACAAAAATTAATTATGATTATAACTATCCAATTACTCGATTAATCGTCAGAATAATCGACCGATTACTCGTTTACCAAAATAATCGTTAGCGGTAGCCGTAAAAAAAAAAATAAATGCTGTTCTTTTGAACTTTATATTCAGCCAAAAAAAAGCCCTGAAAAAGTATCACGGTTTTCAACCGTGATTGAAAAATACACAATTCTCAAGCACCAAATCAGCATATTAGAATGACTTTTGACACTAAAGATTGGAGTAATGCCTGCTAAAAGTTCAGCTTTGCCATCATAGAAAGAAATTATATTTTTAAATATCTTTAAATACAAACTGTTCTTTTGAATTGTATTAATACTTCACAGTATTAGTTTTCAATTTATATTTCATCAAATAAATGCAGCCTTGTTGAGTATGAGACTTTAAAAAAGGACTTTCCAACTACAAACTTTTAAATGATGTACATAAACTACAAAATTCTATGTATTATTTAACCAATGTTTTATATGAATGCATTGTATAAGTATAAACGCATGTACAAATATACTTCTTTATATAAGAAGTATATACATGTGAAAGCAGCTAGTGTTTATAAGGTCGTGTCAGTGGCACTGAGGTTCAGACTGTGATGTGCGCTCTGATTCTGTTTTTGGGAGCACGATGGCATCCGTAATTGGGGGAAATGTGGATTCGGTGGGCCTAGACGTCTCCGTCCCCCAGGGATCAATTACAGAAAGACTCATTCAGCTCGGTCTATTCAAATGAACACCTGAAGAGCGGGGACAGTGTGCTGTTTTAAAACTAGAGGTATTACGAGATAAACACCGTCCCAGTAAAGACCTCATCAGCAGCAATTTATATGCATTTACGCAGACAGTCAGGGTTTCGTCTCCTTCCACTGTTGTCTTACCTTGTTCCTCATGTTTTTAATCACAGCTGTAAAAAAAAAAGAGAAAAAAATAAAATAATAACCTTCCACTTGGAGTGCATGCACACAGGCGGGTAAAAGTGACTTTTTCTTTGACACATCCACATTAGGAAACAGTCAGTCTAAAAGCAAGCTTAGCAACCGTCTTGCTAACAAAAACTTGAGCGCTTTCTAATAAGGATGATCTGAAATCTCAAGTGTTATTAATATCCCTCTGAGCACATATTTGAAATAAATTCGTTCCTGTGATTCACTCCGTGTCTCTCAAGGTTTTGGGCATTAGTACAGTGTGAAGAGCTAGCAGTGTTTAAGTCCTTCAGACCTTGCGAAAGTAATGAATGCCAGAATGTTTCTAATCACTGAATCATTCATGCTGTATAATTTGCTGTAAATAGCCAAGGTGCACCCTTGATTTACAGCTTGCTCAAAGATCCTTGACACCACTTAGCGACTAAAAAACACTCCATATATACATTGAGGCTTAGTTTAGCGCTTTGAAAGGAATTCAAGCTGCAACTTTTCATAACATTTTCTCATAACCGGTCACCCAGACCCTAAATGGATGCACAATGATTCAGAAAGAAAGAAAAGCGCTTCGTTTTTCATCTTTGATCTCGAGCGCGGTCGCCACAGGGTAAATAAAAACAAATCTCCTGTAGGTTTTGAAAAGGGCTTCTCGGAAGAGGTTTCCGGTCCATGTTCTGACACTGCGTTAACGGTTCCACCTGTGGTGACCTTGTCCCATCGTCTCTGTACTCTCGACAGAGAGCGTGAGATGGATTACTGTGACCGCTCGGCTACCTTACAGATGGCGCAGTGCCGTCACCGGCACCTAATCTTCATAGCGTGCATCGAAATGACTCATTAAAATCAGCACAGGCAAGACCGGCGAAGAGGACGCCCAGCGACACACGGGCTAAGCGCGGGCGGCGGTGTCTGTTTTCCTCTCTCCTTTCTTTTCTGTCTTGGTCCTTTTATTAAATTTCTCTCTCTTTCTTCTAATGTGGAATTTCAGTGCCTTCTACCTTTGAATGATTAGATGTTACTGTCATAGTTGAGCAGAGGGAAATGCACTTTGAATCAGAGGCACTGTTTCATTTCTGTTTTTAAATTTAAAGGCAGTAGCATGCTTCTTGAGCCTCTTTTTTTTTTCTTTTTTTTTTGTTCACACAATCCTTCTTTTAGAATGACAATAGTATTTGCACTTGTAGCAACAACAGTTCAAAACTACTACCAACCAACTGCATCTTTCCAAGCGGCAGATCGATGTTTTTTAGGCTGAATAAGCAAGATTATTATTATTGTTATTTATTTATTATTTGTACATTTTTTTTTAAATATTATTTATTATTATTATTTATTTAACATTTTTATTTAATAGTGTGCATATATATAGTAATAGTATTTATATAATTAATAGATACATTAATCAAATAAATATTTAATTTTACTTTAAAAGTATTTAATATTTAATGTTATTTTTTAAAAATATAATTTATGTGTCTGTATATATGTAATAATGTTTACATATTTAAAAGATAAATTAATAAATGTAATAAATATTTAATTATAATAATAATAATAATAATAATAATAATATTATATATTATAATATTTAATTTAATTTGAAAAATATATAATTTTAAGGGAATACTCATTATAATTGCTTGAAATAATTCATTGTACATTTTTTATAATTCTACATTTTTATATTTAAAAATAATTTTAAAAAATTTAAAAAAATTACAAATGTTTTTAAACAATTTTCTATTTTTCTGTTTTTTTTTTTTTTTCAATTTTTTTTTTTAATCTAATCTATCTATTAAATATATAAATACAACTATATATACACAGTTCAATACAAAATGTAAAAAAAAAACCCAAACAAATGATAATTTATTTGACTTTTTTGTTTGGGCCTGAAAGGTGTGAGTGTGTGTGTGTGTGTGTAGATAGATTGTTAGATTGTGTGTGTAGATATATATATATATATATATATATATATAAATAAATAAATAATATGGATAAATTAGATTTTTTTACAATTTATTCCATTTTTTTTTAAAACATCTCATGTCACATCATTCATTCATAAAACATCTAAAATTCAAAAGAAAATGCTGTTTGGACTCATGTCACGACGCAGGACAAGCCATGTTTTTATAGCACATCACTGTGACATTCATATTGGCATGTGTAGCAACAACAGTTCAAAACTACTATCACCCAGCTGCATCTTTGCAAACGGGCGGATCGATGTCTCGCGCGCTTTTAGGCTGAACAAACAGAAGAGTTTAGTGGGGAGGGAAGCCATCAGGTCAGATCTGCACGGCGAATAATCTCTCCTCAGCCACACGCGAGAACAAAGCCTATCTGCGGCTCATCGCCACTGTGATGATATTTAAATGTAAAGCTGAGGAGATCAATTAAATTAGCCGTGGCTTCAGCCAGCAGCTCTCCAGACTGCCCCTGAGGTCACAGCGGTGTACTTTTCAGCTCTCGCCTCTGGTAATCGCTTCAAATCAAGCCTCTCTTAAGCACCGCGGCCCACCTTAATTACACGTATGAGGTTGAGATTTCACACCTCTGGTAAAGAGAAGATAAAGTCAAATTGATAATAAACGCCTGAAAGATACATTTTTGAATCAGCCAGGAGAGCTGCGGATCGCGGAGCTGGCTGCCGTCCTCCGCCGCACTCACACAGGAGATATATATTCAGATGATTCACCGTGTGTGAGTGTGTTTGAATATGTTTATGATGATGTGCAGAACTCAGCCACTCGTCTTTAGTGCTGTAACTTTATTTTGACACAATGTCACATTCGCCTGATGCACTTCCAATATGAGTGCGCTTATTATAATTATCAGATTGCGCATTCATTGTACTCCTCATGAGTAATACGTGGCAATTATGAAAATGTGTTGTTAAGCTAAATCGAATAATTGTTTTTGCAGTTTCACACAAATGTAAAACAAGAAATGGATAATTTCAATCTATCAGTCTTGCACAGACTCAAAATATTTATGATTTTTGTTTTTAATGTTGCATAACTAGGCTTGGGGCAGCACATCAGCATTTATGAATGCGTAGTAGTTGCAAAGTTTCTTACGAAAGAGAGAATGATTATTGATAAACTGGTGGAAGAAATTAATAAGCATGCGCTTTTATTGCAGCTTTTATTTATTTAAAACACTGATTTAATTGATGATTCGCTGATAATAGCAAATAGGATACAGATTTAAATAAATTAATAATGAATTTCAAACCTTAATTTGCAAGCAAAAGATTAGATAAAACAGTTCATTAATGCAGCTAAAATATTTCGTTCAAAGTCTGGTGTCTGGTAAATTTGTATTTTCATGAATTTAAAACTTGAAAAAAATTTGTATTTTAAAATACAGCTTACATTCGTAAACATAGTTATGTCCATCTATCTAATATATTTCTTAGATCACAATTGTTTTTTTTTTTTTTTAAATGTCTTATACTTATTTACCCAACATTAAACATCCATCATCTCTCAGCCTGAAGTTTACAGATCCATTTAGTGTGCAACAGTGACATCTACCTTCAAATATGAGAAGCAGCTGAACTTAACGCAGGACAATGGAGAGCACACTTTTGATGCAGGTCATAGAGTGTGTGTGTGTGTGTGTGTATGTGCATGTGTGTGTGAGGGAGAAAGAGAGAGATAGAGCGAGCGAGAGAGAATATGTTGGTAATTATAGCTATTTATGTTAAGAGAAAAGACCTAGTCAGATGGCGAAGTGCATTCATTAACATTTACTTAGCGGTGAAGTCATTATCCTCTTTCCCACTAACGGAGAAGGGGAAAAAAAAAAGAAAAGAAATAGAAAAAATATTAATGTGCCGACACAATGACAAATACAAAATCCAGGACGCACTTAAATAGGATGTATGGTGAGTGTAAAAATGCAGTTTGACTGCTCGAGTGAGAAATAAATGTGTTTGGCGCTGCGTTCGTACGTGGAGTGACTAATTCTCATTGTCACAGTGGTAAACAAAGAAATGATGCAAGCAAGTCCGATTGTTTCAAAGATTCTTTCTGTTGCAGAGCGTTAGCTGTTTGCGTTGTCTGAAATGATTATTTGAAAAGTGTTAAACCACACTCAAGCTGTATTAGTTTTACTAATGTATTTAATTGTTATTTTCCCATCCTAAAATGTATTTAAAAACTGTTTATTTAAGATTTAAAATAGTGTTTTTGAAAATAGACTTAAATTGTATTGCACAAATTAAAAATAATATACAATACAAGCATAGTTTTTACTGGCACCTCAAATGCTGAGTAATTTACATATATTAGCATATAAAGTAATTGGCACAGATGCCAAGAAAACACTGGAAAACAGATTAATTGTCATCCACCAGCCACAGTGACATTGTTAAAAATGAGATGCTTTTAAGAAGCCAATTATCAGAGAGTTTCTGAAGTAACCCTTTTTCATCATCGAATATCAACTTAAAGCCAGCTTCATACAAATATGCAATGATTCCATATCCAATCCCAAACATATAACATGTATATCCCGAAAGATGACAAATATGTGACCCTGGACCACAAAACCAGCCTTAAGTAGCACGGGGTATATTTGTAGCAATAGCCAAAAACACATTCTATGGGTCAAAGGTTTTCTTTAATGCCAAAAATTATTAGGATATTAAGTAAAGATCATGTTCCATGAAGATATTTTATAAATTTCCTACCGTAAATAGTAATATGCATTGCTTTGAACTTAAACCGGACAACTTTAAAGGTGATCATCTCATTATTTAGATATTTTGCACCCTCAGATTCTACATTTTCAATGTTTAACGTATAAATCTCAATTTCCAAAAATTGACCCTTATGACTGGTTTTGTCAACCAGGGCCATGTATCATATTAAACCAGTTGTGCATCAACTTCCACGCTGTTATATGAGAATCATTTTAGGATTAAAAACAAACCAAACCGCAACATTTAAGGTAAACTAAAGATTAAGCGTCACTGTGATTTATTGCAATACATCATAAGCGAACATGTTGCCGTCAAGGTTGACGAATATTCATGTGTTTAGGTTTCGGTGATGTGTCACCTGCCCTGTGTGGAGTAGTTTTTGAGGCATATGGGCACAGCCTTTCTCTTTCACACACACGCACACACACACACAAACTCTCGCTGGTAATAGATTCTGCTATGGTTTGCTGGAGCTCTAGTTTTATCCCCTGTAATAATTGGATAGTGCCTCCATTTATAAGGCTGTCCAAGGGAATGCAGAGTGAACAAATGAGCTAGTTTAGTTGCCAAGACCACTGCTTGGGGAGAAGGGCTTAAATGACTCCCATTTTCACAGCCATTGTGCAATGGCTACCTTAAATAATATTGAGATTACACGAGGGAAGGGAAGACATGCTGAGGATCTATTGTGCAGATAAAAGGAGAGAGGAAATTAAAAGATTTTAGGGGGAAAAATAGAAACGAATGCCTGTTTGAACAGACAATGAAACAAAATGCTGTGCATGTACTGATATATACTAATCTATCTGATATAAAAGAGAAATTGCTATGATTGCTAGATAATTTTGTTTAGATTTTGCTGTAATATACAGTGTATGGGAATCTGACACATCCATGATCATTTTTAAGCAATTTTCTAAAATTTTACTCACTTTTTTATAATAGCTACATGCAATTATATAAGGTGGATAGATGGATAGATTGAATGTATTACACCTTTTAAAAAATAAAAATAGTTTAATGCGTAAACTTAGTTAATTATGAAAAAATAACGCGATTAAATTATTTTAACGCAGTTAGTGCACTAGCCCCGCCCCCAGACCTGTACGTTTTGGATACCAATGACTTTCAATGCATGAACAAAAAATACTGAGGCGTTTCTCAAATTATCTTCCCTTATGTTCCATAGTTTACATTATACCATTGCAGCCTAAATGTTTATGTGTAAAAAATCAAATAAGATATGTATTTTTAAAGCTGCAATTTGTAATGTCTACTTGATACTTTCTCATTTAACTCAAAAATAGTTTTATATAATCTTTTGTGGGCATTTTTACAGTCAAATTTATTTTTGCGATTAATTAGATTAATTAATCGAAACATCATGTAAATAATTAGATTAAAACTTTTAATCCACTGACAGCCCTATTATAAATGTGTATATATATACATGTACAACAATTAGCGAAAATAATAGATAGCTGCTAGATAAATTATTATTTTTTATTAATGTTAATAATTTTTTACAAAACATTTTAACCCACTTTTTTTTTTTTTTTTTTTTACATTTTTAAAATGGCTATAAAGTTAGAATATATAAATACTCCCTATAATCTCTCAAGTCGCATTGCTCATTATAAAAACATATATGCATGTCCTATAATTAGTGAAAATGCTGTTGTATCATGTCACACTGCAGGACAGCCCATGTTTTTGGAGACCATCAAACAGTAGAAGTGAAAATCGGGGTTGTTTACACACTCGGAGACGTCCAACCTCGGACAGATTCCCCAAACCGCTTCCCTCCTCTCAGACTCAGCTGGTCTGAGAAAGCCTCCTCTCCTTGCCCCTTCGTTCTCAGCCTTATTTGTATTCGTTAATGACTTTATAATTCCTGGCCAGCGGGAACCTGCTTTTATCTCTATTAGTTTAGTAGCCTGGCAAACAAAGGGAGTCTGGGGCTGGTGGCACCATGCCAGCAGGAGCCGCCACCATAAAGGCTCTTGTCCATCTGTGTCGCCTTCGAACGCAGCTTCACTCCTCCTCTTTTTTCGTTTCGTTCTCCCCGGTGCCATTTCTACAAATACTTGTGCACCATCCCCGGTTGATATTCCTCTTACCGTCGCCCGTATTGATCTCCGCGATGGCCAATGAAGTGTGAAAGAGACTTCTGTTTTTCCCGCAATGATAAAATGACAGCTCGCTCTGTCGATGTGAAAAAACCACTCGATCGCAAATATCCCGGAGTGACGTTTTCAAAACGTGCCTCGGAATGTGACCGAAATTCATTTGTATTGTCAGGTCAGGATGCGATATCTTTATTAGGGCTGAAATGAAGCGAGTCGAGCGCGTTTACCTCCCATTTCGGATGTTTTTCAGGTCATTTCATATGCTTGGAATATCATTTCGGCTCAAGCGGGCGTTAATTTGACATTTGTAATGCATGTACGACGTTCCATGAATGCATTCATAAGGCCTGAATATCTCAAACTTTTGTGAGGCCTCTTTATTTTGCTTTCCGTCTCTCTCTCGCTCCCTCTGTAACGTGTCAGAAAAGACTGCATCCTCCTCTCATCTGAGATGCTGGTCAGATCAGGGGGCCCTTCATTGTATATTTTACCTTGGAGTTGTTTTGATCTCGCTGAAGACAGGGAGCAGCTTTTTTTCCGTTTCCCTTTCTCTCCCTCTCTCTTTTTTTTATTCCTTCGGCAGCCCGTGTGTCTTTTGCATGCATTGTCTTTGAACAATGCTCTGTTTGAACAGTGTGCTCGCAACTCAGGATACAGGCGCGCTCGACGGATCGACTTTTATCACCTGCTTTTCCCAGTGATTCTATTAACGCTTCTGTTTCATTAAAAAAGGGGGACGCGGCCAACAGACAGGCGCACCGGCGAAGAGACAGACAAGAGTGACTTCAAACAAAGTCAGTCGCGAGATTGCCACAGCGCGCAGACAGCCCTTCATTCGGGGGGACTGACAAAGCAGGGCCGGATGAGGCGTAGACTGTGTATGTGTGTGTGTGTGTGTGTGTACCTGTGAGGTGCTAAATCATTAATTAGAAGGAAGCCACTTCTGCCTCTCTAATGCACTGTTGCTAATCCATGAGCATTGAAACATATGGTCCCACAATCAATCTAGTCCAACAGGCAGAGTGGGTCAACAGTTATGTTTACTCGCGGAGGTCACTATACATCGAAGCGTACACATAATCAGCTAAAGAAAGAACAAACAGAATTATAAACATAATTAAATGAGGATATGTTTAAAATCAACCATGCAAGAACATTGATTTATTTTAATTAAAAGTAACAATCTAGAATTTCAATTGAAAGTGCGCTTGAATAAAATGTGCTACTGTATGTGATGTGATAATGTTCTTGGACTTTATACTGACATCTATTGGCCATGAATGATTTTTTATGCAAGCACAAGGCTTAAACATTTGAATTGATTTTTTTTTTTTTGTCCAAGAAGTCTTTTATGCTAACATAGACTGCATTTATTTGACCAAAATGCAGTAAAAACAGTATTTGGAAATGTATTATTACAATTTAAACTAACTTTTAAAATTTTATTATAAAATTTGGCAGTCATTACGTGAGTCTTCAGTGTCACATGATCCTTCAGGTGCTTAAGAAATTCCTTATTATCAATATTGAAAACAGTTGTGCTGTTTAATATTTTGTGGAAATCTTGATACTTTTTTGTTACACTATGTAAAAAAGTCAGGTGTGCAGTCAACAACACATCTGGCAAGTCAGCACTACACTGTAAAAAATAAAAAAACAATTTGTTGAGTCAGCTTAAAATTATTTGTTACCCTGCTGCCTTAAAATTTTAAGTTCAGTCGACTAAAATAAGTTTAGTCAAAATAAGTCAACTTTAGTCAACCCAGCTGCCTTAAAATTTTAAGTTGATTCAACTCAAATATCTAAGTTGTCACTTAGTATAATTTAACATTTCAAGTTGAATAAACTTTTTGAATTGACTGAATTTAAAATTTTAAGGCAGCCAGATTACAAATTATTTTAAGTTGACTCAACAAATTGTTTTTTACAGTGTACACATAAATTTCAACATTGATAACACACATCATAACATGCAGTGAAATGTAAACTTAGAATCAACTATGAATAGCTCCCTAAACTTATCAAACACTTTTAAAACCTTACCAGATAATCAGATTAAACATTAAAATGTTTAAATATTGAAATGGTTTATGTGTATCTGTTTAGATAATCATAGTTTTTAAAATGTAATGTTTTATATTTTTATGATGCATTGGAAATCTGTGACTGAGACAAGTCTGTATATAAAAGTCAACTGAAAAGTTAAAAATAAGGAAGGAAAAGTTTTAGAAGTTTTAATTTTCATATAAATAAAAATGTAGACTTTTATTACAAGGATAGTTTACCCAAAAATGAAAATTCTGCCATTAATTACTCACCCTCATGTCGTACATGTGTCGTGGTACTCTTGTGAACGTGAGACGACTGACACGGAAAAGAAGAAATTGTTTAATAAAGTTGTATTCTTGTAGCTTAATAAAATTAAGGTTGAACCACTGATGTCACATGGACTATTTTATCGATGTTGTTACTACCTTTTTGGGCCTTGAACTTTGTAGTTGCGTTGCTGTCTATGCAGGGTCAGAAAGCTCTGGGATTTCATCAAAAATATATTAATTTGTGTTCTGAAGATGAACGAAAGTCTTATGGGTTTGGAACAACACAAGGGTGAGTACTTAAGGACATAACATTAATTTTTGGGTGAACTATCTCTTTAAAAATCATTGACCTAAAAGTATCTGAAGTTGAAGAAACAAGATATTTGCTTAATTTGTTTTTGTTCTAGTGTGAATGTTGCATCTCATTGAAAAAAAATATTTTAATATGATTTGGTGCTTAAGAAATGTATTTTTATTATCAATATTGAAAACAGTTGTGCTGTTTAAAGTTTTTGTGAAAATTGATGTTACACTATATAAACCAAGTCAGGTGTGCAGTTAATAACAACACATGTCTGGCAAGTCAGCGCTACACATTATAAATATCAACATTGATAACACACATCATAACATGCAATATTACAGTGAAATGTAAATTTAGAATAAACTATATGTATGAACTACGAATAGCTCTCTAAACTTGTTTCAAACACCTTTAAAACCCTACAAGATATTTAGATTAAACATTAAAATGTTTAAATATTGAAATCTTTTTAGATAATCATAGTTTTAATAATATAATATTTTATATTTTTATGATTCTTTGGAAATCTGAAACTGGGGAAGGGATATAACAATGAAGTCTATATATTAGTCACTTGAAGAGGTAAAAATAAGGAAGGAAAAAGTTTTAATGTGACTTTCATATAAATAAAAATGTGACGGATAGTTTACCCAAAAAGAAAATTCGGCCATTAATTACTTGCCCTCATGTCGTATGTGTGTCGTGGTACTCTTGTGAACGTGAGACAACTGACACGGAAGAGAAGAAATTGTTCAATAAAGTCATTTGTTGGCACACAAAAAGTATTCTCGTAGCTTCATAAAATTTAGGTTGAACCACTGATGTCACTATTTTATCAATGTCCTCACTACCTTTCTGGGCCTTAAACATTGTAGTTGCACTGCTGTCTATGCAGGGTCAGAAAGCTCTGGGATTTCATCAAAAATATCTTAATTTGTGTTTAAAAATGTATCATTGACTTAAAAGTATCTGAAGTTGAAGAAACAAGATAAAAATATTCACGTATGTTGCTCGGAGCCCGGCAGTCAGTCTGCTGCAGGCAGCGGCGTTGAACTCTGACTCTGGCACAGGAAGTGAAGTCAGCAGCCGTGTAGCTGCTGCTCCAGAAGGCGATGGCTGTGCTCGCGGCGGGGCTCTTCCTCCCCGCAGCAAGGTTGGCACGGTGCGGAGGTGCTGGTGGCGCGGTGCTGGTTCTGGCGCTCTTGGCTGCTGCGAGCGGTGCGTGCCCTCTGTCATTCATGGGGAGTGGCTCTGTCCAACTGTCACTTCCTGACAGGCTGATAATCAATCTCTTTATTAACTGCTCTGCTGCAGACGGCCCGCCCGGTAGGGAGGGTGGGCAGCCTGCACGGTACACCGCAGCACCGCGCTCCGCTGGGGTCGGAAAGGTTGGCACCGCAAGACGGCGCCGCTTCCAGGCAGGACCTATCCTTGCTGCCGTTAGGAATCACACCGGCGAGGCCTGATCATCCCGGTGATAATTTATCAAGAGGAAAGGTGCGGTGACATTAGCAAAATTTGATGTGCAAAAAAGGTCCATTGTCAGTAGCGCAGAGATGTATGAAGCCGTGCTCACACAGAAGTCCTTTTCAAACCAAGCAGCTTTCTGTTGTGCAGCATCAAGAATTTGCATGGCCAACTTGAATGTGAGCAAAAACTGTGTGGTGCACTTTTTCGCCCTCACATGAAACTCCGAACTGTGCAAGGTCGTATTAAAAATATTAAAGGAAATTCAGATCGCTTGAAATCTGTGTTGCAAGCATTTTTGTTCTCACACGAAATTCCCAAATGTGCAAGGTTCTATTGAAAGGATTTTATTGAGTAACGATTAGCATGAGCAACTTGAACATAATCAATATCTTTATATCAAAACTCTCAATTGCACAAATTCCTACAGAAAATGTTAACAGAAATTCTTAAACACTAGCAAAATCATTCTGGCAAACATTCATGCCCTCATGCACAACTCCTGATCATGCGAATTCCTATTGGAATGACTGGATTTCACCCTCAGTTCACATGACCAACTTGAACATAGGCAAAAAATGCATAGCAAACTTTTTCACTCTCACATGAAAATATCAGTTGTGCAATTGTGCCTATTATAAATGTTAAAGAAAATTCAAATTGCTTCAAATCTGTTGCGAACTTTTTTGCATTCTGGCGGTTAGAGCACTGACATATTGTGCAACTGCACCTCTGGCAACCCGAGTTAGAGTCCTGACTCATGGTCCTTTGCCAATCCCATTCCTAACTCTCCACCCCATGCTTTTCTGTCATTCTCTACTGTTCTGTCTGTTTAAAAGCATGAAAAAGGCCAAAAATAAAAAAAAGAAAATGTTAACAGAAATTTTTGAACATGAGCAAAATTGGTGTGACAAACTTTTACAGCTTCTGATCTTGTGTATTCCTATTGGAATGACTGGATTTCACCCTCACAATTTTGCCGAGCAACAATTTGCATGACAAACATGAACATTAGCAAAAACTGTGTGGAAAACTTTTTCGCCCTTACATGAAACTCCCAACTGTGCAAGGTCTTATTGAAAATGTTAAAGGAAATTCAGATTGCTTGAAATCTGTGTTGCAAACTTTTTTGCCCTCACGCAAAACTGACGATTGCCCTGATTGCTATTGGGATGACAGGATTTTGTTGAGCAATGATTCGCATAACCAAATTCAAATTAGCATGACCAACTTGAACATGAACGAAATCTGTCCTGCCGCCACTTGAATCCCCAGACTGGAACTTTCGCTGAGCAGTGGTGAAAGTGACTGTAACTAAAGCTGTACCTCACAAGCCAACCATGATTTGCTTCCCATTTTTTTTATAACTCTTTGCTATCAAATTGAACATGCCAGTCAGAGTAGCGATTGTTTTTCTACTCTCACTCATCTCCTAATTACACAAATTCTTATTGGAATGATGGGATTTCATTGAGCAATGATTAGAATAACCAATTTGAACATGAGTGAAATCGCAATACCGAAACGCAAGCAAAATTGGCTTCGCAAACTTTTACGCCCTTACGCACAACTCCTGATCTTACGAATTTCTATTGGAATGACTGGAATTCACCCTCAAAGTTTTGCCGAGCAGCTTGAATGTGAGCAAAAACTGCATGGTGAACTTTTTCACCCTCACGTGAAATTCCAAACTGTGTGAGGTCCTATTCAGAATGTTAAAGGAAATTCAGATCGCTTGAAATCTGTGTTGCAAATTTTTTGCCCTTATGCAAAACTCTCGATTGCACATATTCCTATTGGAATAATGGAATTTCGTTGAGCAACGATTAGCATGACCAACTTGATCGATATCTGCATACCAAAATTTTTTGAACTCAGACAAAACTCTCAACTGCACAAATTCCTATAGAAAATGTTAACAGAAATTCTTGAACATAAGCAGAATTGTTGTGGCAAACTTTTACGCTCTCACGTAAAACTCCTGATCTTGCGTATTCCTACTGGAATGACTGGATTTCACCCTCAAAATTTAGCTAAAAATAATTTGCATGACCAACTTGAATGTGCGTCGAAGTCTGTCCTGCCCTCACTTAAAACTCTGGATTTGAATCCCTATTGGAATGACTAAATTTGCCTGCAAAATTTCACTAAGCAGCGGTAAAAAATTGCTGACTAGAACTGCCAACATGCCTCACAAGCCAACCGTGATTTGCTTCCCTTTTTTTGTGAAACTTGTTACTACCAAATTGAACATGTCAACCAGAGTAGCGATTTTGTTTTTACACTCACTTGTCTCCCGTTTATGCAAATTCCTATTGGAATGATGGGATTTCGTTGAGCAACAATACACATGACCAACTTGAACATGTGCAATATCTGCATGCCTAAATTTTTTGCCCCAACATGAAACTCTCAGTTGGACAATTTCCTAAAGAAAATGTTAACACAAATTTGTGTGGCAAACTTTTATACCCTCATGCAAAATTCCTGATCTTGTTTATTCCTATTGGAAATACTGGATTTCACTCTCCAAATTTGCATGACCAACTTAAACGTTTGCAAAAACTGCATGCCAAACTTTTTCATCCTCACGCAAGGCACAAATTCGTATTGGAATGATTTAGTTAAGCAACAACTGGCATGACCAACTTGAACATGATCGAAATCTGCATACCATAATTTTTAGTCAACCTAACACAAAACTCTCGATTGCACAAATTCCAACAGGAAATGTTAACAGAAATTTGTTTGCCACACAAATTGGTTAAAAAGTGACTGCAACTGAAGCCCTACCTCACAAGCCAACCGTTATTTGCTTCCCATTTTTTTTTAACTCGTCGCTACTAAATTAAACATGCCAACCAGAGCGATCGCTTTTCTACTCTCACTCATCTCCCAATTACGCAAATTCTTATTGTAATGATGGGATTTCATTGAGCAACGATTTGAATGACGAACCTGAATGAATGAAATCTGCGTGCCGAAATGTTTCGCCCTTACACGAAACTCTTGATTGCACTAATTCCTATAAAAATTGTTAACATGAATTTTTGAATGAACGATTTGAATAACAAACTTGAACATGAGTGATATCTGCATGCTGAAATTTTCCGCCCTCACATGAAACTCTCGACTGCGTAAATTCCTATAGAAAATGTTAAAAGAAAATCATAAACATAAGCAAAATCATTGTGCCAAACTTTTACGCTCTCATGCAAAACTCCTGATCTTGCGAATTCCTATTAAAATGACTGGATTTCACCCTCAAAATTTTGCCGAGCAACAATTCGCATGACCAGCTTGAATGACCACAAACTTTTTGCCCTCAACTGAAACTCTGAATTCGAATTCCTATTAGAATGACTGAATTTCGCTGAGCAAGTGAGCAACTAAAGCCATACCTCACAAGCCAACCATGAATTTGCTTCCCAATTTTTAACTCATCGCTACCAAATTGAACATGCCATTGAGAGATTGTTTTTCTACTCTTCACTCATCACGTGTCAATTCCATACAAGCTAATGTCAAAGTCATGTCAGATGGAGCACTGATGAAGAAACACGGCTGTATCACATTAAATATGAATAAGCTACAACTCTATCACTTTCTGTTCATAGGAGGACTTCCTGGTCGAAACGCAGAAGACGCTGCTATGCAGGATCTCCGATCTGTGTGCGGCGAACGCGACAACGGCCAAGGGGACGGCTCTGCGCCCTGCTTCTCCAGACCCGTCCGACTGCGCCGAGACCACCCATCCTCTCCCCACCCAAACAGCCGACTAGAAGACATATAAGCATAATAATTCTATGGCAAATAACGATAACCATAAAACTCCAAATCCTGGTAATAAAGCCGAAGCCTCTCTCCCTAATGAAACAGTGGCCCTCCTGCTGTTTCCTGCCTAATGTTCCCGCCGAGGCTTCCTCCACTTTCCATAAAGCAATTTTGCAAGCCCACTCCCAACGTGAATCATCTCGAAACGAAGAGAAGCCTCTCCCTCCATCTCTCCTCGTGTCCCCGGAGGGTGACGCTGACTAAATCTGTGTTGATACAGAGGTGTGCTCTAAATCCTGTTTGCTCGGGTTCCATCTCCCCTAATATTCACACTCGTGTATGAGGCCCCTTCCCTGCCTGCGTCTGCTAATGTAGCGTATCGTCGTCTGGATGACAAGACGACATCGGCGAGCGCCTCAAACTCCCTCACATGTATCGTTTACTGCTGGTGCAGAGAATCACAATGTGTGGGAAGGAGAACATATGTTAAATTTAAGAAGCTGGGATTTACCTCTGCGCGGGTCTTAGTTTACATGCGCTACTCGACGCTAGCTAACAACAAAGGACGAATCGCTTTTTCTTACGCTTTAAGTTGTGGATGCACACGAAAAGGTGTTACATCTGAAATTGTAGGCGCGTCTTTTGTAGAACTCGCACTAAACGCCATCTGCCGCGCAACTTTAAATTCAAGGTAATTAAGAATATGTTTGGTAAATGGAAAACTACCTTTCTGAGAGTTTGAACGGCGAGATTGTAAATTTGATTTGAATTTCCGTTTCCCTCACTCTCTATGTAATTATAGTGTTTAAAAATAGGCTTGTGTGTTTTTTAATCAATTAGATTTAATTTCTCCAACACATGCCATTAATTTATTTCTAATTAATGGTGTTTACCTATTAATTCTTCAAAAACTATAAAGCTGTCGATATTTTTATTTTAAAAAATGAATAATTATGTAAAGGCCAATTCAGAATTGTGAATTGTTCCACACACATTGCATATCAAAAACTACAGTACTCACTCTCTGAGATTTGAATGCTTTTCTTGGCAAATCCCAAATTACTCAAAGATTTCTTGATTGACAGATGAGGGGGGATAACTGTATTTAGCCAGGGACCATCTTTCCTCGTCTGGCGTGATTTGGGTCTCATGGAGGATTGGCCCCCCTGGTGTCTGCCCCCCTCCTCCTCTCGGCACGGGGCAGGGGCAGATTGACAGAACAGCATGGGGGCAAGCGCCGCTGTGCCAACAGCCCCCCCCACGCTCTACCTGATGTTTTTAACAAAGGCTTCCATCTCACCAACTCCGCTGCCGAACATCGCCCAGCCAGCTTCAACCCACCCCGGCTCTGGAACAAACAGACTTTGAAACCTGATCGTAAGGATGTTGCGAACAGATGCACAGACGCTGGGAATGATGCGGCGTGTACGGCTGTACTCAAAGATAAAATGTCAAACATTTTTCAGTCGGAGCCCAAGAAATTGGACAGTTGTTAGTATAAGCACCTGCTTGCAATTGACAGGAGGCTATTGGGGGCTTGTTTTCTATGATATATAAATATAGTTTTGTTTAGGGGGAGACTGGGGCTAGTTGTCACACTTTTTTTTTTTTTAACCAAAGTGAATATTTCACAAAGTATTTTATTTTTTTTTTTCAAAGTCAGTTTCTGTGAAGACTCATACACTAAAATATTCACTAAAATGCAAACAAACAAATCATTTAAAAAAAAAAGTTTATTTAACAACCAAAAGTATGGCATGTTATGTCATACTGTGTGGGGTTAAGCTGTCACAATTGAGGCTAAGCAAATACATATAACAAATTCAATAAAAAATATATTATAGCTTTATGAAATATGAAACAATTGATAAAAGGTAAACATAAAAAGTAAAATAAATAACATTTAAAACTAAGTAAATACAAAGACAATTTTAATAAATAAACCGTATGAAACAATAATAAATAAATACAAATCTGCACTGAACAAACCAACTAATAAAAAGGCACATGTGAAAAATAAATAAATAAAAATAAAAAATAAACAACTGTACCTAATCAAATACATAATGATAATATTATATATATATATTTTTTTACAAATAAATATATATTTTAGCTTTATGAAACACAAACCAATTCATAAGAATAACAAGGAAAAAATGTAAAAGGTATTTACATTTTGGTTAAAAAGCTATATTTTATAATATACAAAATTATATTCACACACACACACACACATTTATTTAAAATAAATATTTATTTTTTAGCTTTCTGAAACGCAAACATAATATATAATATATTTATTATAATATATATTATAATATATTTTATAATATACATTTTATATATATATATATATATATATATATATATATATATATATATATTTCAGCTTTATGGAATGCAAACTAGTTCATAAAAAGGCAAAAATGTAAAAGGTATTTACATTTTGGTAAAACAGCTATATTTTATAATATACATAATGTAATTTTTTTAAAAATAAATATATATTTCAGCTTTATGAAACACAACCTAGTTTAATAAAATAAGGCAAAAAGTCATGTACATTTTGGCAAAACAGCTATGTTTTAATATATTTTATAATATACATAAAGATTCACACACACACACACCTATATATGAAGAGTTGATTTGCGAAAACTGATCCATTTTTAACAATTTTCAATAATCATGTTTTTTCATTTTGCATTCCCGTTTATCTCAATCAAACTGCAGTTGGGTTATTTTGATTAAAGATAATAACATAAAAAACGCAATTTTGGAAAATAAAAACAAATGTTTTTGCAAAAACACACACACACACATATATATATATATATATATATATGTGTGTGTGTGTGTGTGTGTATATATAACACTAAGTCATACCGTCTAATAGCAAAAGCTGAAAAAACTTCAAATGTGCAAATTCATAATTATCATATTTTGACTTTCAAGTAAGCAATTATAGAGGACAGTCCACTATATTAATGCACATTGTTCTTACTGACCCCCTTCCTAGCCGTCATCAATCACTGGAAAATTTCCCTGACTTTCCAAAGGGACGATGCGAGAGGAGCACACACCGTCTGACGCACGTTTCTTGGAGGTGTTCCCCCATTTTGATGAATTTCCGGCCTAGGCACCCAGCATCCCTGCTGTATGTGTGGCTGCATCTCCTCCTTCCTCCTGTCAACATGATCCTGCGCACAATCAGTCGCAGGGTGCAGACTCGCCGGGTACCTTTCCGCTCCTCGCTACGTCCTCTGGCCTCACCCGCTCCGTCTGTCTTGCTCGTGAGCAACAGAATACAATTATTGTACATCTCACCACTTCAAAATGATCTTTAATTCTTATCACTGCTCTGTTGTTGCAAGGGAAAATGGACCAATCTCTCTTTCTTTCACACCTTCAGTTTCCGTTACTGTAGTTAAAGTAGTAGAAAAAACGACTTTGTTGACCTGCCAGGCTTTTATGGGCAAAAACAGGGTGTATTGTGTATATATATTTTACTTTTGTTTATGTTCTCGTAGTTTAACAACATGAAAAGATCTTTCTTTGTAGATATCTAGAATATTATGTTGATACAAAGTTTGTCATAATCCCTGATTCTGCCCTGTAATCAATAAAAAGACATTTTCAGGCCCTGCAAGTGAGTGCAGCCAATGATAAATATTGGCAGACAAGAAAAATGTGTCATTTTTGTCGATTGAAGGGAACATAATGATATTCACAAGGAGACCCCCACTGCGACACAGACAAAACTGTTCCTAAGCAACAAAACACTTTCCCCCCTCCAAATGCAGACGGGGTTTTGCTTTGACTGTTTGCAGCCGGAGATACTCAGGCCTGGAATGTAGTGACATGAGTAAACATAACTCTACAGACTTCTGGACTTACATTTGACACATTTAGCTTCTGATACTAATAATAGGTGTGCTTTATTGATCCAAAGGTGAAAATATAGTTGATCACACACAAAAAAACAATCATTTAACTTTTTTTTAATGGATAGGTAGGTAAACACATTTTTCTGTTTGATATGCGTTGTATTTATTTATTGTAGCATTACTGTATAATTGTTATTCATAATCATGGACTGTATATTTGACATTTAGGTTCTGAATTACAATTAGGACTGAAATAAATATCCTAGAAAACTGAACAACAGAAATTATACTTCCAATCAAAGCATGCTTTGTTGATCCAAAAGGTGCAAATATCCATGTTGATGTTTATAAAAGTTTTTAGTAATAGTATAATCTCAGGCTGTTTAACATACATAAATGTTTGCACAGTATGTGGTCAGTTGGGTTGTTTCAATCTCGGTGGTCTTGGTGGGAAATCTTAAAAGAAATACCATGCATAGCTTGGGTAGGAGTGCCATCTAGTGGTATAAACTTGTAAAGTAACCTGACTGAAAGAATTGAAGGTGTTGGAGAAATTGTAGCTTTAAACAGTACCAAACACTACCAAACGTTTGGGGTCAGTGAGATTGATTGATTGATTGATTAAAGAAATTAATATTTTTATTCTGAAATTCATCAAAAGTGACAGTAAAGATTTTTACATTGTTACAAAAAAGGTGTTCATTTGAACTTTCTATTCACCAGAGAATCCTGAAGAAAATTCAGGATGCTTTCTAAAGTAAGCAAATAAATAATAGAAATTATTATTATTATTATTTAATTAACAATTAATTAATTCAAATAATAAAAATATTATCATTATTATTGTTGTTATTCAACAAAGATGCATTAAACTCATCAAATGTGTCAGTAAAGATTTTTGTTTTTAAAAAACAAAATCTAATTAAATAAACTGTTTCTTTTGAACAATCCTGAAGAATGTACATGATGCTTTCTGATAATAATAATAATAATTATTATTATTATTACTCCTAAATGCTTGAACTAAATGAATAAATAAAATACTGAAATAAAATAATAATAAAAATAATTATGATTAATAATCAGCAAAGATGCATTAAACTCATCAAAAGTGGCAGTAAAGATTTTTACATTGTTACAAAACATATATAAATACATAAAATAAAATAAACTGTGTTCTTCTGAACTTTCTATTCACCAAAGAATCCTTTAGAAAATGCTTGGTTTATAAAATAAAATAAAATAATTATTATTCCTGAAGAAGATGCTTGATGGTTTCTAAAATAAAATAAAATATATATTATTATGATTATTGTTCAGCAAAGATGCATTAAACTCATCAAAAGTACAGTAAAGATTTTTACACTGCTTGCAAAAAAAAAAAAAAAATTGTACTTACCAAATAATCCTGAAAAAAAAAAACATGGTTTATAAAATAAAATAAAATAATAATTATTATTATACAACAAAGATGCATTCAACTCAGAGATTTTTACATTGTTGCAAAAAAAAAAAAAAAAAAAAAAAAAAAAAGAACAAAATAAAAACAAATTGTGTTCTTTTGAACTTTCTCTTTACTAAAGAATCCTGAAGAAAATAACTTGATGGTTTGCAATCAATCAGTCAACCAATAAATCAGTCAGTCAGTCAGCAAATCAATAATAATCATTATAATTATATAAAAACAATAATGATAAATGTTACTTGTATATCAAATCAGCATATTAGGATTTGTGAAGACCATTGTGACACTGAAGACTGGCTGCTGAAAATGTTGGCCTTCATACAGAAATAAATCACTTGTTAAAATATACTAAAATAGAAAACGTCTATTTTACATTTATATAATATTTCACAATAATAATGTTGTTTTACTGTATTTTTTAATAAAATAAATGCAGCCTTGGTGATCATAAGAATTTTTCCAAAAAAATGTCACAGACTCACAACTTTTTAATGGTACTGTAGACTATATAATAAAGTATATATATTTTATTGACTTTTAAGTAAACATTTTAAAGTAAACTAAGCCAGTGTACAATAAAATACTCAATAAAAATACTATACAATTCATTTTGGTCTTAAAACATGCCATAAACAATCTCATACGTTATCTTCTACAGCATATGTACAGAGAAGGTTGTTAAAATTATCTTTATGCACGATCACTGATGTTTGCCTTTGAATATTTGCATAGCTGAATTTCAGATTGACATTCTTAAGGCCCGTTCACACCAAGAATGATAACTATAAAGATAACTATCTTAGCGTCCACACCAGCAGACGATATCGTCTGTTTATTTTAAAGGAGAAGTCCACTTCCGAAACAAAGATTCACATATAATGTACTCATCCCCTTGTCATCCAAGATGTTAACCGATCGTTTCGCTAGATAAGACCCTTCTTCCTTGGCTGGGATCGTTTACAGCCGCATTTGGGATCGTTTGAAGACGCATTTAAACTGCATTTTGGAAGTTCAAATTTGGGGCACCATATCAGTCCATTATATGGAGAAAAATGCTGAAATGTTTTCCTCAAAAAAACAATTTCTTTACAACTGAAGAAAGAAAGACATGAACATCTTGGATGACAATGGGGTGAGTACATTATATGTGAATCTTTTTGGAAGTGGACTTCTCCTTTAAGCACATGCTTGTCTGCCGCTTTAAATTTTCATAACAGCAGGATTGATTCTGATTGGCTGTCCATGTTTTTATCATTTATCAGCTGGAAAAAAACGTTCTAAAAGTGATTCTAACGACATAGTTTCTCTGAGCCTTTATCGTTATAGCCGTGGTGTGGACGATTTTTAGAACTATATCTTTATCGTTATCTTTATAGTTATCGTCCTTGGTGTGAACAGGCTTTTAAGCCCCAAAGGGCTGATATTTAAAAAAGTTTGTTCTGCATCAAAAGTGCTCATCAAAAGATTTATAAACAGTTCTCAGGGCCTATCCATATTACAGACAGCCAATATTTCTGTCTAACCTCACGCACCTGTGCTTTGTCATACACAATCTCGTCCTTAGCAGCTGGTTATATATTACGGTTGCACTTGACTTGTAAATTCCTACCTGGTTTATTGTTTATTGCCACCTTCTGCTGCCATTTAGCCTATTATACCTCATGTGTTGGAGTACTGTTATTGCCTGCTGTAAGCTGAACTGTACTGAACTGAACGCATACTTTTGGCTCTTCTCCACTGTATCGTTGTATTAGTATTATTCTATTTGATAATCGGGAAACTAGCGCTAAGGACTATGTTAATTTATTATATAAAAAGGTAAGGTGCAGTATTTTCCTTATTTTACTAATGAAATGAATTATGTGCTAGCTAAAAGGGTCTGTTAATTATTTGCCATTTGTAACATTTATCCTTTAAAAGCAGAGGACAAATCAGACTAATCATAACATGATGGACGAATGAACTTCTAATTAACATCTTTATTCTATCAACCTTTTATTATGTTTTTTGCATTTTAAATCCATAAAACAGTGAAAGAAATTGTTTTTTCCTATTTGATTTGCATAGTATTTATTCATTGTAGCATTATAGTGTAATTATTATTTATAATCATTGACCGTCTTCAAGATTTAGATTTTAAATGAACACTAAGACTGAAATAAACGTCTCTAGAACAAAAATCAACAGAAGTTGTACTTGCTGCTGAAACCCCAGGGCGAATAATGTCCACGGTTTATTACGCTTCAGGATTATTTTTGAGAAGGTACTCAGCCTGAAAGATACAAAGAGTGACAATTTTAGAATTTGAACTTGAAATAATCTAATAAATTGTGATTGTTATTAGGAGGACCAACCTACCAGGAAGTCTATGGGGTCGTCAGGACGTATTCTACAGCATTCGATGAGCCCTTGGGTGAGAGTGGGCATCACATCCCTCATAAGGTAGTTCCTTAAAGTTTCTGACTGAGATTCCAACAGGTCATGTTCTTGTCTTCTCACCTCCTCAAGATGCTGATTCTTAAAACACACAAATACCCTGACATCTTATAGACAAGCAGAGATTAGCATCCTTTTTTTAAATATACACTGCCAGTCAAAAGATTTTGAACAGTAAGATTTTTAATGTTTTTCAGAAGTGTCTTCTGCTCACCAGGCTTGCATGTATTTGATCCAAAGTACAGCAAAAAACTAAACATTTGAAATATTTTTACTATTTAAAATAACTGTTTTCTATTTGAATATATTTTAAAATGTCATTTATTCCTGTGATTTCAAAGCTGAATTTTTAGCAGCTGAGTAGATTTTTTTTCAGGTTTGATGAATAGAAAGTTTAGAAGAACAGCATTTATCTGAAACAGAAATGTTTTGTAACCATATAAATGTCTTTATCATCACTTTTGATCAATTTAAATTTCTTAAACAGCAAATCAACATATTAGAATGATTTCTGAAGGATTGTGTGATGCTGAAAACTGGAGTAATGATGCTGAAAATTTAGCTTTGCATCACAGGAATAAATTACATTTTAAAATGTATTAAAATAGAAAGCAGTTATTATAAATAGTAAAAATATTTCACAATATTACTGCTTCTGCTGTATTTTGGATCAAATAAATGCAGGTGAGCAGAAGACACTTTTTAAAAAATGTTACAAATCTTACTGTTCAAAAACTTTTCACTGGTGGTGTATATAGTTTATAAAAACAAAAAATGCACTGATTCCACTGTAGTAGAAGACTGAAAGCAGGTGCTTACCCACTCCCCCCAGCACTGATCTCTGTGTTGGGCCTCTTCTTTCTCCTGCCGTTCTGCCTCGGCCCTCTCTGCCGCCTGTTTTTTTAGCTGCTGTTCAGCTTGCTGCCGCTCTTTTTCCTCCACCTCCTCTAAGATTGTCCCGTAGTTCTTCGGTTTGCCCACCTTTTTGCAAATCTTCTCTAATATCAGCAGGTATTCATTGTCATCATTGCTTGTAATCTCTGAAATAAGGAAAATAGACATACAGGGGTCTGAAATGTATTTGGACCCTGGGTGCTGTCAGAACAAGAGCCCAAACAGCTGATAAAAACATCACAACAATCCACAAGTAATCCACTTGACTCCAGTCCATCAATTAATGTCATGTGAAGTGAAAAGCTGTGTTTTTGTAAGAAACTAATCCATCATTAAGACATTTTAGCTTTTACCTTTCACTTCTGTCCATAATCCATAATAATGCTTAAACTCTAGTAAAAAAGTCCTGTTGTTCTCTCACATCAAAACCACCAACATATTTGTTTTGAACTGAGGTTTGGACTGTTTACTCACCCTCATGTCGTTCCAAACCTGTAAGACCTTTGTTCATCTTCAGAACACAAATTTAGATATTTTTGATATTTGAGCTTTCTGACCATGTGATGTGATATAATTTTATGAAGCTACAAGAATTTTTTGTGCACTTATTCAACAATTCTTCTCTTCCACGTCTCCAGATCAGAAAGCTCTCACATTTCATTAAAAATATCTTAATTTAAAGGTCTTATGGGTTTGGAACAACATGAGGGTGACTAATTAATGACAGAATTCTCATTTTTGGGTGAACTATCCCTTTAATGCTTACCTGTATGCTTGTCTTATATCAACAGATGTAGTATTACTGCACTTCATTAAAGTATGATTTGGTTCACTCGTTAAATATTACCTAAGTGCTCAGGATGAATCTCCAGATCCTCAAAGTAGTTCAGCAACGTCTCGTCCTCTACGTTTCTCTCTCTGAAATTGGCCAAGCGGCGAAGGAACTGTTCAGGGGTGTAGGAAGTTCCTTCCACAACTGTCTCCGGTAGATTCAGAACACGGTTTTTCAGGAAATCATCAGTGGCGTCGACAAAGAACACAAACTCTGATGAGAAGACAAATGATAGCAATGTTTAATAGCTCCTGTTACAGTATATCTTTTAAATGAATTGTGGGTGTAATATTCTATCTTCATCTGTCTACAAATACAATATTTCACTAAAAATATTCACACTATGTAAACTGAGCTAAGCTAAATTAAGTTAAATGGCACAGTTTTTATTTAGCAAGTACACTTTAACTTAACCAAATGATATTATAAATTTTAATAATATTTCACAATATTGATGTTTTTACTGTATTTTTGATCAAATAAATTCAGCTTTGGTGAACATGAGAGATTCTTTTCAAACTTTTAAACATTTATGTAGCTAAATTAATTTTGTAAGATTCAAATCAGTCATGCAAGACTCAAATCTTAAGGCTAATAATTATAAAGAAGAAAGCAGGCATTTCTAATCTGCATTATACTTTATATTAATTAACTGCAGACCTGGGATGATCTTTTTCTCATGTTTAGATTGCAAGTCCTCAGGCTCTTCATCACCTGTTGAAAATGTAAATAATCATGCAGCAAATCAAAACTCATGTATTATTAATCAAATCATGATTTAATTAGTTGATATATCACCTAAAAAGGCATATGTCTCACCAGTAAATAACTCCTTCGCCTGCTCGTATGTTTTCGGAAAACCGTCCAAAACAAAGCCCTGGTTCATACAGGGTTTAGTCCTGAGTTTGTCCCTCATTATACGAATCACATATTGGTCATCTAGCCGTCCTAAACAACAACAACAAAAATCTTAATACATAGCATTTCAATATATATCACCTAAAAAATACAAATATACAACCTCCATTCTGATTCATGTTTTCCTTCAGAGTGTCGAGAAACTCCTGAGCTTCACTCTGATCGTTTTCCGCGTCCTCCATAAGAACACACGACTCCTGATTGATTCAGTTAAGCATTAGTATAAAATATTTCAAATGTATAATTTTTTTCAATGTATGAAAACAAGAAAAGATATCACTAGAGGGATCTATTTACTTTAATATTATTTTATTTAGCTTTTTGAAAAGGCTCGTTCTTCAAAAATGACATTTTAGTCATCAGTTAGTCACCCTCTTGTTGCTTCAGACCTGTATGAATGTCTTTCTTTTGTTGAACACAAAAGAAGATACCTGAAAGAACGTTGGTAACCAAACAGTTGATGGTAGCCATTGACTTTCATGTTATTTTTTCCCTGCTGTAAGTCAATTTTGGGTTCTAATAGTCTTCAAAAATATCTTCTTCGCTATATACTAGTCAACATTTGAAGTGGATCAAAACCTTTCATCAAAGTTGTCCTAAAACCAAAACAATACCCGTTCTTTTCTTAGGACAACTTTGATGAATTTTTGGATCCACTTCAAATGTTGACTACTCTAAATTTAACACAAACTCATACAGGTTTGGAACAACTTGAAGGTGAGTAAATGACAGAATTTGCATTTTTGGGTAAATTATATATTTTTTTAATAATATCTGAATTATATGAACATGCTTTGATGGTTCTGAATAAATTCTGGTTGTTGTACAACACTAACCAGGATTTCTATTGTTTCAGTGATTGTCTCCTTAAGCTTAATGTGATGAAGTTTGTAATGCTTGCATATTCTCTCCGCTATAGTGCTCTTCCCAACAGCAGGTGGTCCCAGGATGCAGATACGAAGGGGCTGGGACACATATAAACAGAGGTAAAACTTTAGATGAAGTCAAAGAGCTCAACACTGATCTTTAACATAGAGGAAGTATCAACAGTGCTAGAGTACTTCAGCGTACCAACAATCCTCTAGTCTGCTTGTATTCTTCAGTAATCTGCTCAATGTTTTCAACCATGCCAGTTTCTGACACCCACTGAATGTTAAAATTCTCTTTCAGATACGTTGCGTCAATACGAAGGTTGACAAGCAAAGAATCAATATCTGTTTGCTGCAGAAAGTGGGAAAAAAGTCAATACAAAACCAAAACTGTACAGTACTGGTAATGTTTACTGTAGTATGTCAGAACAATACTGACATTGATTCATACCGTCAGCTCCTGTATGAGATAAATCTCCTCTTTTGAAACATTCTGAGTTTTTCCTGGTCCAAGAACAAGTGTTATTGCCTTGAGAAAGAATATTGTTTTACATGAGAATCATCCATTTTTTAAACAAAAACACTGAATGTGTACAACCTCACCTTTATGATATCCTCCACTGTGTTTTTGGAATCATCAACCGCAACAAAGTATTGTGACTTCGGCTTGTGGTCAATGACATTTTGAATGATCCTTAAAGGATACAAATCAGTGGTAAATGCCCAGGAATTAAATTTTTGCATGGATGATAAAAATCATTAAAAAGCTGGACAATATTTGTTATTTACCCTGCCAGATCATTGATGTGAATAGTGGGGATAATATTGGAGCCATCTCCAAAGATGGGCACCTGGGAGACTTCGCCCAACCATGACATCTACACAGAACAACAAATCATAACACTATTTAGCTTCAACACAAGTGTGATGCTTTTTAAAACATGTGCATATGATTTACCTTAAAAAACAAATGAAAGATGTGTTCTCCCATTCCATACGGTAGCCCTGAAGCAACAACATATGTAGACAACTGGGAGCTTTTCTGAAAATCATTCATGAATATATATGAACTTCACACTTTTACTGCCTACTTGAAGTGTTTCAAATGTTATTAGTAACTATAAACAGTGTTTACGGCTGTTTAAAATTGCAGTAATTTTCAACCAAATTGCAAAGATTTTATCCTGCAAAAGTTCTTGCTTACAGTTTTGCCTAACTTGACCACAAGCTTCTCCAAACCGATATGATCATGAAAGTTGGGGTGTGCTTTTCTTCTTCTGTAGTGTTCTTCTGTAAAAGGAATCTCTGGATCATCCTATAATGGAGTTCAAATATTCATTAATACGACCTTGTTTACATGCTGATCAAGAGTGTCCTCAATTGATAACTTTAATTATTCCTACTTTATCAGCTGGTTTAGTCATAGCCCACGTCATGACTGTTGACACCAGGATAAACATCTTGGGGCCAGAAAACTGGTCGATTTCCTCATGAATAGCTGTGATTGGATGAAAATTTAACTAGCATCTGCTCAGCAAAATAGGTTTATAGCAAGAAAGAAATATGATACCTGAGACAGCCCACTGTGCTTCATCTATCTGATCAGCATGCTGAGTAATGTCATAAATGATCACATCACATTTCATCAGATGATAAAGAAGGTCTTCACGCTTCAAGTTCTGGTGGGAGGAAAAGGGATGCGATGAAAAAATACAACTGGCAACAACTTATAAAATGCATATCTTCTGCATAATGCTGTAGTTGTGATTTATTTACGCTGTACTCTTCAGCAATGAAAGTGCACTTCTCCTCCATTTGGCTGGAAACTGTTCCCACAATCTGGAAGGTTGCACCTTTGAGTTTTGCTTGCTCATCATGCAGCGTGTCATCATCTTCTTCCACATCAGCCTCTCCGGGGTCCACAAGAGATGCACCAACCACACATGAGTCTAAAAACTAAAGACAGGAAAACAAGGGTGAACGAATTCCTGCAAGTCGTTTCATTTAACTTCAACCCGTGTTTTGCTATTCCATCGTAAACTACACGGAACATGTAAGAAGAATGCATTTATAATGCTGCAGGCGCAATTATATATTACAGAGTAATAAAATATTTTACCCTTGCAATATTTTTCGATGTGTATTCATCAACATTGTTAATAAAAACACGTTTGGAGTTTCGCGGTCTCTCCTCAGTCTTGTCCGCCATACTGTGTTGTTGTTGTTCTGTTGCTAGGAAACAGATGCGTTCGCGCCGTCCACATATTGCTAAATATAAAAACACATCGTGCTCCTGTGAAACTAAACTCAGCTCGGCTTGTTGTGGAAGCGTTTACAACATAAACCTCTGTAAATAATTAAAATCATCTTCAAGAACCTTTTAAGGTGGTGTTTGGATGACAAAGTATATTTGCACTGTATGACGGTCTTTTTCAAGTAGATTCTAGCTAACTCAGATTATAAAGTTATCATACTATCATTAGCTAACATAAATCATGTAAAACAACAGGTAGAGCCTTTAATATTTCTCAATAGCCTAAATGTTGCTGTGCCGCTCCACAGACATGACATTATAAACTTTCCTGATGGCAGATGGTCGTGTGTGATTGATCATGTTGTGGTCATTATCAATTTCACAGGGAAATTGCTGTAGGATTGATGTTTTGTACACAAAACAATTGTAAACGTACTGCCCCACTGTCTTGCGAAATATTATTTAAATCATTATAACATAAAAATTACAAATATAGTTTCACTACCCAGATAGGCCTAGCACACCTGTTGTCTGTTAAAGATAGCTTCATCTGGAAAGCATCTGCTGTGTACATTTTAAATCGTAAACATCATAAAGATATTTTCTATACATCTTTTTAACATCTGATAAGAAATCTCAGGTAATTGATTACTTAATCTATGACTCATATAGAATGTTCATTTGTTGCTGATTAATAAACGGTTTAGTTCTTCATGAGTTATTAACTCATGATTATCTGTGCATTAGTTAATCATAAATGAATGCACATTAGTGACACCATATTGGAAAATGTTACCAAATGTCCTATAGACATTGCAGATGAGCAAACAATAAAAAAAATACATCTTGCAGATGTCAAATAGACGTCTTTGTGATGTATGTGTGCTATCAGGCTATACATTTATATTTAGGAAGGTTGAGGTATGATAATCATAACAAAGCTAGAAGTATAAAGCTTATATCAGTGCTCCGTCATGAATATACCAAAAAGTGTCACAATTCCGTACAGCTCACCCTACTTTAAATGACACTCAATGCAAGATGTTTTTTTTTTTTTAATTAATGTGCAAAAATATACATTGAAATTAAATTAACAACATAAAAAACTCACACTGTCAATATTCAGAAATCACACAAGTGGTTTAAATTATTAGTATTAAGGCAGCCTGGGTGTAAATGCAAAATTAAATTAACAACTCATTAAATCTCTTCATAATTACATTAGTCAAACCTGAAATGTTTGTTTCCAGTCTGCTTGTTTACAGTGTCAAAACAAAGTCAAAACCAAAAAATATCATGCTAAGGCCTCTATTGCAAAATTATCAAACTGTGCAAGTTCAAAAGAACTTGTGCCTATGGCCGCCCATCCATTTCGTGGCTCCCAGAGCACTGCATTCTTCCACAGGGGATATCCGTTGAGATCTGCTGACGCATAGTTTCCCTGAAAACAGAATAAATGACATATCAGCACAAGTACAAATCTGACAGTGTGGCAAAATGAGATTCAAGACACAACGGATTAACCTGAAATAGAGGGAAGGCTCAGCAATAAATATATTTAGGGACATTCCTATATATAATTCAACAAACCTTGACTGTAAGGGTGAGTGTGTACCATACACGTGCTCTAGTTCCAGACTGGCCCTCAGCAAGAACTGTCATTCCACCTGTTCGATCAAAGGATTTGTAAATATAACCTGGCTTAGTCAAACTTATAGCAGTAGGGAAAATAGAATAGAAGCAAAAAAACAAGGCTTTTATTATTCAGATGCTTACTGAGGTCATTTGTGATTTTGTAGGTGCCATCTGCATACACCCAGAAAAAGATTCCCCTGGTGCTTCGGACGACACCTCCACCTTTGTTCACTCTGACAGCAATGAAGACTCCACCGGTGTGCTCAGCTTCCATGTACACATCACATGACACCATCAAGTCATGCCTGACAATTGTAAGTACATCAAATTATGTAAAATATTATATATTTCTTATGTACACTTCTTTCAAAAGTTTTGGGTCAGTACAACCTTTTGTTTTTAAAACAAGTAACTTTGTTAAAAATGCAGAAGTTTTTGTAATATTGTGAAATATTATTACAATTTAAAATAATTTTAATATATTTTAAAATGCCATTTATTCTTGTGATTTCAAAGCTGAATTTTCAGCATCATTACTCCAGTCCTCAGTGTCACATGATCCCTCAGAAATCATTCTAATATGCTGATTTTGTGCTTTAGAACATACCTTATTATCAATATTAAAAACAGTGCTACTTAATGCTTTTGTTGAAACCATATAACATTTTCATGATTCTTTGATGAATAGAAAGTTCAAAAGAGCAGCATTTATTTAAAATAAAAAAATGTTTAACATTATAAACATCTTTACTGTGTGTTTCAATAAATCAAATGTATCCTTGCTGAACAAAAGTATTTTACAAACTCTAACTGACCTCAAGCTTTTGAATGGCAGTGTATATAATAGTCATATGCACACCATATTGAACACTGCTGCACTTACCATTTATAATCACCAATAACACTTATTGTCTGATCAGCATCTGCAACCCAGGTCACCGGACGCTGAGTGACCACTTGTCGCAGAGTGGAAACATGAGGGCCAGGATCCGTTAGGTTAGTGAAATATTCAAAAACCCCCGTCTGATCTGCAAAGTTTGGAGCTTCTGAGAAATATGGAGTCCCAGCTGGGAGACAGGAAGCCAAGGTTGTTAGATTTGCACACAAAAGTATGTGAAAAGTATTAGAATAACTATTAAATGAAGGAAAAAATACAAATGAAGCTACTTACAGACATCAAAATTATCTTTGTATGATTTAGGAAAGGGAGCAGAAGGTGGAGGATCCGGGTAACTCCCTCTCTGACCGTTTGTTACAGTAGTAAATGTATAAATCTCATCAACATCAAGCTCTATGCTGAAAGACCCCTTAGTTACCTACAGCATTCACAGTTCAGAAAAATAAATTTATTGAACCTATCATTTGTTTGAACATTATCAAAATGCTTTCTTATATTAACAAGGTTTTATCATACAAAAAAATCCTTCACTTTCCTGATTTTATGTATATACTTACTTTAATAGGCTTGAGATTTTGGAAAAGGACTGTCTTGTTTGTCTTGAAATCGAACTTTGAATGCCACACCTGCAGCTCACTGACTGAGGCCTGTTAAAAAAGGTTATTCCATATACTTAAGTAAAGTTCAAGTCATTTTATCCATTATAAACTCATTTAAACCACATAAAAACACTTACAAAAGTCCCTTTCAGATGGAATGTTACATTCTGGGCAGTGACGTTATAGGGAAGCAGAGGAGGTCTTATACACACCGAGTGATCATGGGTCTAAAACAGAAAAGTAAAACAGTGTATAATAGTTTAAATAACGTGTTTACATACACAGTAAAGACCATTAGAAGAATATATGTACAGTACACTACCGTTCAAAAGCTTGGGGTCAGTATGATTTTTTTTTAATGCTTTTATTCATCAAGCATACATTAGATTGATTAAAAGAGACAGTAAAGACATAACATTGCAAAAGATTTCTACTTCAAATAAATGCTGAATTCTTAAAAACATATTAAAAAACTAATGTCATGCTAATCATTTAGAACGTCAATTTCAAAAGTCTCACCATAGTTTCAGTGATTATTGTTAGACTTCCTTTCCCATCAGTCAGTGCAACATAGCTTCCACCATGTGCGAAGTGTCCCACTGTCTGCAGGTACGTCCAGCCAGGTTCCGTAAACTGAGTAGTGTGAGCTTATAGAATTTTATAAATTAAATACTTTGATAGTCGTATCACACATTATCTATATGACTTTACATGATGATATAATATACCTGTTATCCAAATAGGGGACTCAGCAACATAATTTCCACTCCATGGCTCATTTGCAGTCATTAGTCCATCCCTTCCAAAGGGAAGTTCCTCATAATAACTAGCAACAAGGTTCCAAGATATGGTCCTAAACGTGAACACAAACCATTTGTCTCATCATGTTATCTGCGTGAATTCAACGTATGAGAGTTTGCATTGCAAATTGAGAAATGCTACATGATTCAGAGTTGTCATACGCTGTCATTTTTCCGTTGACGTAGTTCTGGTTAAGAATTCGGGCCCAGCAGCCTCCGCCAACATTGTCATTAAAGGTACTGTAGTCTTCAGAGGACCACAATTTCTTGCCAGTCTTCAGGGCTGCAGGCACAGTGTTGGTGCCAGGATAATGAACCCTGTTAGTTAAATAGTTAAAAAATCAGGATCTCACATTACCACTCTTTAAACGTATATACATGTCATGCTAGTGTATTTCATATTTAAAAACAGGGTACGTACAGTTTAATAAGGAAATAAATCATCATACCCTAAGATTTCAACAGCATCCTGTAGCTCTTTGTCATTATTTACAACAGAGGTGATCGGCTCCCATAAGTTATCACTGGCAATGATTTTAACTCTCTCCAGACCACTTTTATTCAGTGTATACCGCAAAAGCTGGCAAACATAGCAGAGAAAGAAACTATACAAAGTCATTTTTTTTATACAAGGTCATTCACTGAAACTTAAGTTTCAGGTGCTGTATATGCAGTAATAAACTGATGTAACAGTCAAATGGAAAAGCGAAAACAACACCGTAACAATAAAACACACATTGTTTAGGGTCAGTACAATTTTTAAATGTTCTTTGAAGAATTATGCTCACCTAGGCTGCATTTATTTGATCAAATACAGAGTACAAACAGTAATACTGTGAAAGATTATTTCAATTTAAATGTTTTCTATTGTAATATTTGAAAAATGAATTTATTCCTGTTCAAAGCTGAATTTTCAGCATCATTACAGTTTTCAGTGTCACATGATCCTTCAGAAATAATTCTAATATGCTGATTTGGTGCTCAAGAAACATTTCCCACTATTCTTTTTGTTAAAACTGTGATTTTTTTTTTCCCGCAAATTAAATCTTTTTTTTTTTTTTTATATATATATAATTTAATCCAAAGTACAGCAAAAACAACAATTTAAAAGAATGGATTTCTATCTGAATATATTTTAAAATGTAATTTAATCTTGTGATTTCAAAGCTGAATTTTTAGCATCATTACTCCAGTCACATGATCCTTCAGAAATCATTCTAATATTTGCTGCAGAAAAAAAAACAAAAACAAAAAAAAACATTAGAATGATTCTGAAGGATCATGTGACAGTAAAGACTGGAGTAATGATGATGAAAATTTAGCTCTGATCACAGGAATAAATTACATTTTAAAATATATTCAAATAAAAAGCAGTTATTTTAAATAGTAAAAATATTTCACTATATGAATGCTTTTGCTGTATTTTAGATCAAATAAAAACAGTCTTAGTGAGCAGAAGAGAACATTAAAACTAAAGTGTGTGTGTGTGTGTAAATATATATATATATATATATATATATATGTGTGTGTGTGTGTATATATATATATGTGTGTGTGTGTGTATATATATATATATATATATATATATATATATATATATATATATATATATATATATATATATATATATATATATATGACCCTCAACCACAAAACCAGTAATAAGTTGCATGGGTATATTTGTAGCAATAGCCAACAATTCATTGTATGCGTCAAAATTATAGATTTTTCTTTTAAGACCATGTTCCATTAAGATATTTTGTAAATTTCCTACTGTAAGAAAATATCAAAATTTAATTTTTGATTAGTAATATGCATTGCGAAGAACTTCATTTGGGCAACTTTAAAGGTGATTTAGATTTTTTTTTAATTTTTCAGCTTTCAGGTGATGTATGGTGATGCAGTTTTAAAAAAATGCACCTTTATGACTGGTTTTATGGTCCAGGGTCTCTCTCTCTCTCTCTCTCTCTCTCTCTCTGTATATATATATTGACTGACAGTACTTACCTTTATGTATTTACTGTCAAACTTCCTTTCATTCCATATCTGTGGAGAAAACAAAACAGATCAGTTCAGTTTAATGAGGAATACGGCCACAGAAAAACTGAAAGTTTATTGGAATAGATGAGATTCATTCACCCCAACATAATCAATATCCAAATCATGGTATTGCTTGGCTCCTAGAATCCATGACACCACATAGGAAACAGTGATATCAGGGAAATCATATGGCCAGTTTTCACCATTTCCAACCCATCCTGGAAAAGCCCATGGTAGACCTGTTAAAAAATAAATTATAAATTGTGAAAAACACTAATTGAATGCATTATGCATGTTTGCACTGTTTGATGCTATTTTTTCACCTATGAGAGTGATATTTGGATTCCTCTTCTTGGCTTCCCTCATAAGCCACCATTCATATCCTCTAAAATAATTCTCATCATCTTCGTAGTGCATATGTGAGGGCTCAGTTCCATCTGTAAATGATTACATTAAATAGGTTATTTAGATAATACAAACACACAATGACTGCGCATAAATTTAAAAAGTGAAAGTTCTCTATGCACCTGTGGTCTGAGCATCGCCTCCAATTTCAACCTTCAGGATTTGTAATGAGGCTCCAAACTTAGGCTGTTAGACACATATTGACATGTATACAATCTGTAGTATTTAATGTAAATATAGATTTTTTTTTCTAACATAACATGTAGTCTGATCACATTCCTAAGCAAACACACCTTGAATAGATAGTCTAGTATCTGACTCCGATATGGTTCAGCATAATTGACGAGCAAACGCGAGGTCGCCTGTAAAAAGACGTTTATAACACATTGGTTTGTTATTGTTATGCAGACGTTAGGGTTTTCTGTTAACAGTTTCACTCACTAAGCACTTCAGAAACTGCAAAAAGGAAGCGCACTAAAGTAAAAGACTCACCCCACCGCCGCTTAAACCACCAATACCATCAAACGATCGTCCTAATCCAGGTCTATCATCCAAATCGTAATCTTCGCCTAAACAAACAATGATATAGAGAAAAACACTCAAAAACACACCACAATGATTTCTTTTGGTCATTCTAACTCCTGCGTTCCTGCAACCTTATCAGCTGACTTGCATGTTCCGCAATAGGCGGTGCTGTGAGCTGAATCACGCCTATAACCACGCCCCCCGCAAGCGTCTCCAGTCACAGTGGCTCTGCGTCACATACAGGGGCGTGGTTTATTTTGACTGCGTAAACACAGTAAAAAATATAGGGGAAAACGAATACAGTTTTATTGTATTGCCTGCGTTTAGAAAGGAGTCATACTTGCTATGCTATGCTGTACATTTACATTTTCATATCAATATACATATTTTATTTTAGGCCTGTAAGATAACAATACAATACTTGTTTTTAAGGATTTTAAAAAATAGTTTTTTTAATTATTATTATTTTTTTTTATGTGAAGATTAATTTGCAATAAATCTTGAATAATTTTGTTTAAAAAAAATAATGTTTAATTATTGTTGCCATGTTTCCCGGTGCTGTGCACTAAAAAAAAAAAAAAAAAAAAAACTGACAAAAACTAATCTTTTATTAGGAAATATTTCAGATTTTTTCATTTTCGTTTCTCTTGTCAAACATTTCAAATAAATAGCTAATGTTTTAGTCTTAGTTTTAGTTACCAGTGTGCAAAATCCCTTTAATTAATAAAAGACATCGTCTTCCAGGAAGTGACATAATTTTGGTGGGAAAGCAACAATCAACAATTTCAGCGTCTGTAAGTATTCGCAATAGATTCCTGCGATGTTTTTTCACTGTAAAGCAAACATACATTTAAAAAATGCTTAAAAAAGCATGTTGACTTAATCATATTGGCATCCCTAACTGTTGTTTTGTGGTTGGTTTTATAGAGGTTTAGAAAACAGAGAAGTCATGCTGTTCTATGATGAATGTTTATTTTGGGCTCACAAAATAAGCTTTTGAGCTTTTTTGATTAAAATTGGTCAGAAGAGAAAATTTATATAAAAGAATCCTTGATGTCAGATGATGGCTTACAACCAAATATTGGAATTCTGTATAAGTGTGGTCAATTTTGATGAAAAACAAAACAAAACACAACAAAAAACATACATAAATATATATACACCGCCTATTAAAATCTAATAGCTGTTTGAAAGTGTACCTAGCCCATGAACATTGGGGATGTCTGTTAAAATATATATATTTTTTATTTCCTTTCTGTATTTCTGTAGGCCATTGTTAAAGGCATCATTATCTCTGGCATTGTGAAGGAGCCGTGTGGTCTTTCCTCAATTTTTTTTGGAAACAATTTCACAGAGGAGAAAAGCATTGCCTAAATTTGATATTCGTTTTCTTTCTTTGATAGTATCCACACAGAACATGTCATCTTTCATAACCCATTTCATTTTTCAGTCTACGTTTTCATTGCGAGTCAGATGCGAAGGGGTTTCTCATAGATGGTATGAATTTTCTCAGATTTGTGGAGCTGCCAAGTTAGCTTTACAGACTACTTTATTTACAGCGTTCTCCTGCAGAGGCTTATAATACAATTGGATGCATACATTGATTACTTATATTTGATTTTTTAACTTCTACAATCTGTACCTCATTTATCAGTCTGCTCTGGGGGAAGGAACAGCAAGGTCATCAGAGATAGGATTTTGGCTTATTGATTGATGGTTTGATATCTTAGAAATATGAGCTTCTATCTGATAACAATGTAGGAAGGAAAATAGCTGTACAATGTCAAAGTTTTATTTTTAGAGATGATCTGTTTTATTATTATATATATTTTTTTAGGTAGCAAAATGACACTAGCAATTGAAATGTTTAGTTGTTATAAAACGTAGTTGATTATAGCTATTTATATTTTATTGATTTATATTGTTAAGTGCATTACTGAAATACTGTTTGTGCAATCTTTAGTTACTAAACTCTAACAATGTTTTTTCTTTTCTAATATGTCTGAATATAGATTATCTGAGGTATGTTTATTCTTAAATTAATTCTTAAATTAATTGTTAATAAAACAATGCAAGATATGACCACAGGGGGGCAGAAGTGACTCACAATTCACAATTGATATATTTCCCACCTTTTTTTTTCTTTGTTTGTTTGTTCTTAGTAAGCCATTTACAAGCAATGTTACTGGGATTATGCAGACAATTCCATCAGCTTCCTTCAACCTCCATCTTCATTTTTATGATCAAAGATTGGTATCAAACTCTGTGATTACATCAGGGGTTCGTTTAATTGCTCAAACAATATTATCCTGCTGGGAATATCTGGAAGAAAGAAGATGACAAAAACTCATGTTGCATAAGCAAAGGGAAAGCATAATTATACAGTGATGATTTGGAAAGCAGTTTTTGGCAAACCCAAATTAAAACACCTCTAGATCATTGAGTAGGTTATATAATGGCTTATTTTTAAATTTAATTTAAATCTAATTTAATTGTATTCTATTTTTTATTTTGTTTTATTTACTTTTTTGTGTTCCCTTACATTTTAAAACATATAAATGCCATATATTTCATACTTTCATATCAGCACACTTTTCAAGCAATAAATGAATGAATGAATAAATAAAAATATACAGAACAAAAATAAATCATTAAAAAATGCTCTGAAAAAAGCTCTAGCATCACATGTTTACAGATATCACTTGGTTTATCTAATGCAGTAAAATTCATACATTTTTCTTTATGCATTCACATGTATTCAGAATTTCCCAGAACGTCACTAAACCTCAGATTTGTTGGGTGTGAATGTCTATATTATTTCAGAATGTTACCTTGTTGAGGTGAGGAGGTTTTAGAGGGCGTCTGTTTATGTCTCATCTATTTGACAGCATAGTGCAAAAATAAAAAGCCTCTGCCATGTAATTTTAGCAGCATGAAAGTGTACGTGGCTCTTAAATCACTGCCGTGACCTCGGTTGCATCCGTTCTTTTCCTCTCTTTTTTTTAGTGTTTTATTCTTTCTGTGTGCCCTTTTCAAATGTTAATGGCAACACGGTTGCAGAAGAAAGCAGGTTATTCTTTATTCCAGAGAGAGCCAACTTGATCTCTTTGACCATTTCAAGTCAGACATTGATGCATTATACAGTTGGTCAACAATTTATTGCCTGACCCTGTATGCAAGTAATGTGAGGTGTGTGTGTATGGGTGTGTGTGAGAGAGAGAGGCCACTTGAAATATGAATAAATGTTTTAATGTCAGCCTGACATCTTTTCTGTGTTCGCATTGCCACTTATTTGTCTTTTTTATTCTCCTCGAATATGGTTATGTATTCCTGCCACATATTTGCCTTTGGGTTGTCACCTTTTTGTACTCCTACATGGATACAGCTTTGAAAGACCGACCCTTATCTCCTTCTTTGACTCTGTGGAGCACAATTGAATGTGGACAGTAGAAAAAGGCTATGTATAAAGATGTCACACAAACTCCCTCCTACATTTTTATTATATGCATATGAGTAATCTGTTTGACTTGTGAAATTACGTTGTATTAAGCATTAGGAAACTATAGGAAGTGCATAGGAGTCCATACAAGAGTCTATGTCTTGGTTGAGGGATCTGGTCATGTCCCTCTTGTTTTCCCTACAGAGCATAGGATGTGACTGGAATATCTTTAGAATGGATGGGTAGATGCATAGAGAATTGCAAGAGGTGTGCCGTATGCTATTGTTTATTCACTGAAGTACTTGATTCTGATTGGTTGATGGCAGCATTCAGCAGTCACATATTTCCTAATATTTACTGTCACCCATGGAAACACTGTATGCATGGCCATAATCAGGGTTTGAAAATTAGTGAGGTCTGGTGCGGGGTTTGCCTAATATATATGTGTACTGTGTGTAATAATTAGGTATATATAAATGCGTATATATGTGTGTATATATATATATTTATATATATACACACACACATATACACATATATAAATATATATATATATATATATATAGAAGAGAAATATGTTATTTATGTACAAAATATTTTTATTTATCTATAATATAAATTATATAAAAAAAGTAATAAATACATATACTTTTATTAATTCTTAAATATATACATGAATGTGTTTTTATATATACGTAATAATTACAAATAGTACACACACATATATTAGGCAAACTTAAACTTTTATAATTGTATTTACAAATAAACACTAAACACTTTAAAACAGACATACATGTAGATGTTTATGAAAGATGATTTCTCTTTTTTTGGAGGGATAAGCATTGTTAAATTGTATCATATTTACTCCAGCAAAATATGAAGAGTTTATCTGGAAATATAGAACTCTGTTTTAACAATTTTCAAAAATTAAAAAAAAGTGCATTCCAATTAATCTCAGTCAAACTACTGTTATTTTGATAGTAAAAATAGTAAAAATAACTAATACAACTAAAAAACACAATAAATACATGGTAACATAATAAAAAACATGATTTTTAGAGTTATCTGTTTTTGCAAATAAACTCTTTGTATGTAAATACTTCACTATAGGTTAGGAGTGGATAATTTTATCAGCTTTTTATTAACCATGTTGCTGTTATAGTTTTCATTAATAACCATTGATATATAGATGATAACTTCGTCTTGTGCTCTTATGAATGTTTTTAGCATGATTTTGTGATAATTTAATTATTATACTGAATGAAATAGCATAGACTTCTTCATGGCTTGTGTTTTCATATTTTATTTCATTCTCACAACTTACAAATCTGTGTGCTAGTGTTAAAATGCTGTTTTTAGCGTTGATAATGTTTCTGACAGATAATATTGTGGTGTTTTTGTTTTTTTTTTGCATTTGCATTTGCCTTACTGAATGTCAGCAATAACCTGTCTGTAGGCTTTTTTGATTACTGTTATTTTAAGTGCTGGAAATGCATTGTTGCCAGGTATTGCTATGGAAACAGAAAAATGAATAGAAAAAGAACCCAAAATTTGTTCAAATCTTTAGTAAGTAAGACCCTAAGCCGCAACTTTCCACTTTATAAAATTTTTAAAGCATCAAATTAAGTGGAAAAGACAAGTCCAAAGACGCATATAATAGTTGGATCTGGCAACATGGCAGAGGCATTTACGAGTTGGGAATTGTGGGAGTTTTTTTTTTTTTTTTTTTTGTAGTATTTTGAATTAGAATTTTTTTTTTGTTTCAAGTTCTGTTTCATGTTACTCTTAGTTAAAGTTTTAGTAGTATTTTTGTCATTTTTTTATTATTTTGTGTTGTTTTAAAATATGTAAATATATAGATTTTGCTGTTTTCTTTATTAAATTGTAGTTTTTGGTTTGTTTTTTATATTTGTATTTTATTTCAGTTAATATTTATTTCAAGTAACAACGTTTTTTTGGTTTTATTTAACTAATGACCCAGAGTAAGATGTTTTTATTTAATTTTTGAAGCTAAATACATTTAATTGTTATATATTCTAACATACATTCTCGTACAGTACTAGTGTGTGTGGAATGTGCAACTTAGCTACTTTTATTGTAAATGAAAAAAAAACAATATATATATATATATATATATATATATATATATATATATATATATATATATATATATATATATATATATATATATATATATATATATATATATATATATATATATAAAAAAAACGTATATATATATATACTTCAGTAAATTTACCATCAGTACAGATTCTGCCTCAATTGATCCATCCCAAACAGGTTGATTGACAGGCATTCTGACCAATCATAACACCGACAAACAAATCAGACAGGAGAATAGTTTAAGTTCAGTGACTTAAAATTGAAAAATTGTGTGTATTGACGTCTTTCCGTGGTTGCTTTTTTCGTGCTTTAAGTAAAGAAGAAAAGACAATCGGTTCACATGTTGATTGATCTAATGAGGCAATACAGTGATCCATCAGGACACATTAAAGAGCCACAAAATGGTATTTATTGTTTGAATTTCTTAAAAAAATGACATTTTAAAGCTGAGACCTTGTTTCATACCAGAAGTAACCTGCCCTGTCTTACCTTTTGCTGTTTTGTCAGTCTCCTCTTTGCTCCGCGATGGATGTGTAGTTTGAGAGCGGCATTGTTTAACTAAGGAGGGCGGTTTTTTGCGACAGGTCAAATTGCGTCCACCATATTTTCTCAGTGACATTTTTCCAACTTGAACACTCTAGGCTTAAAGAAAGTTCAGAATTTACCACTTGTAATTATGAGTTTGTTGAACTGGCGCTACTTATTACATACGCAGCAGACGCCATCTTGTATCTTAGATATCAAATGTAGAAAAAATGACACTTCAGTGTGCCCGTTGTGTTGTTAGAAAGATTGTTTTGTGCCTTTTCAGTATTTATAGTGCTGGATAATGTACCGTCAGCCAGTCATTATCGCAAAATACACCCTGACAGTCATCACAACCCTGACGCTTAGCCGAGGAGTTGGGTCCATGTATCATTACATAATGTTCAAGCAAACAAGTGACATAAAGCAGAGACACCCGGCTATATTCTGATGTTGTTCTGTGTCTTTAAATGCTTTCTTTAAACTTGGGGGTGGTTTGAAAGATGGCAGACAGAAGATTCTTTAGACGTGTTCTAACCACCTTTACATCATGGTTCGAAGGGTTACTGCGATAATCTTCTTACCACGACAGTGTATCCATGTTTGTGAAAACATTTCAATGTCCTGAAATGAATGAATCCGCTCCCTAGCCTTCCAGAAGCAATCACTTAAAGCGTAGGCCGTGTATTTCATTGGTTGGGTTGCAGAAAACACAAAGACTGCAAAAAAGGTCATTCATCTTGATTAAATATACATTGGCAGCAGGTCAGGGCTGCAGAAGGGATTCAGATTTAAACGGCACCGCTTCAGAAATTAATTTGATAGCTTCTGGTGTTTATGTGAGTCTTTGTGTGGGGTGTGTACATGTGTGCAGCTTTTGTGTGTGTGTGTATGCACATTTGTGTATTTCATTCAAGAATAGTCATGGCTTCTTTCATTACTGAAGTGGACCTGACTGCATTCATCTCTGTGTAAGGCTGACAGCCTTGAGTGTTTATGACTCTGGAGGCACCATCAAGCCACAAACCTCGCTTCCTCTTTTGCCTCTCGGAGAGTTTTCACGCCATTTTAGCAGAAATTTTGTGTGTTGTTTTGAAAAGTAACCTCTGTAAAAGTCATTAAATAAGGTGCTGAGATTAAGTTAGCACCAACATTGACGCTGAATTTTATTTTAGATTTATTTTCTATTTTATTTATTTTTTTTGCTACAAAAAGCTATTGGACATTTACACTGTTATGGCTCAGTGGGGCATGTTGTCACAATGGAAACCACCATCAAACAGACAATTCTAGAATATGTAGCAAATTGGAACATTTTAACAGTTATGAAATAATAGAAAATAAGTAAAAATAATTTATGGAAAATCAGAAATTGGAGATGTAACAGGAAAATTTTAAACTATTGTTTTGTATGAAATTAAAATTACATTAAAACTTAACAACTTGCTCCAATAAAAATTTAACAAATAGCTTGACCTTTTTTTTTTTTTTTTTTTTTTAATAATAACTGTTCTATATTTTATTTTAAAATATGGTAAAGCACATTTTTTTGCTTGATTTATTTATTCATTTATTTAGGAATAGTAGTGGACATCTTTTTCTGGTGTTAAATGATTTTTGTGGTATGTGTTGAATTTTTAATCTTTGTTTAATGAACATAATCAACATATTTATGTCCTTGATCTTGATGTGCCAAAGACCGTCTTGGCGCATATTTGCAGAATAATTGATTTTCAGGGTTTTGGATGGCATTGCCTAGTTTTGCTTTTCCAAAGACATGAACTGTGATGGATAGTTTGCCTCTGAAAATTGCTTGAACTTAAAGTTCCACCTCCAGCCTTCTGCCAAGAGGGATATTCCATTGGGATATTCTATCAGAATACCCCTCAGTGATCATGATTACGTAAATCATTTTACAACCCAGTGCGATTATATAAACGTGCCATGAATACATATCGAGAAATCTGAATCAGTGTGATCAGTCTAGTTTAGAGGAAAGTATTAAATTATGTATCATTTAAAGCACTTTTGGCTTTAAACGGATACTTTAACCTGCTTCTACTTTTAAACTTCTGTTGAGTATTTGTAATGTGCCATAAGAAATCCATATGGCATAAAAACTAATCATTACATCAGTATTTTGAATGAAGTTCAGGGAGTAAAACTCCCTTATGTAACGCTTGAATGCGCAGCACAGAATGCAATACATATTTGTATCTACAGATCGTTTTATGAGAGGCAGACTTCCAATTTACAGATGGCTTATGGAAAGCGGATGCAAGTTTTTCTATCAATAAATTATGATACCTGGATAAAAAGAGATGAGCATAAGACGTGGCCAAGCTGGAGTGTTTACTATGGACAGGATTAACCACCCATCACCAGTCATTTATCGGCTCTTTAGGATCTCAAAGAGGATCATTAAAAGAAAACAGCATGGCTTGGCATGGCCTTGTATTGGCATTTCCTATTTAACAATAATCTATATGCTTATCTCCGCTCCCTCGTGACCTTAACATGTTGTGAATCCAAAGGAGGTGTATTGACCTGTGCTGTAAGGAGAAATGCAAGCTTTTAATCCTCTCTTTATCTCTCTCTTCTGCAGTGAGGTTTGGGTATAAACTAAAATTCTACACTATGTTAAGAGGTAAACAAATTGTGTTTAAAAAAAAAAAAGTTTACACAATAAAAGCTATGGAAGCCTGTTTCCACCACAGAATTAAAAAAACAAAACAAAACAAAAAAAAAAAAAAACAAAGGTAATTGACTTTTTGTCTCACAGTTCTGACTTTTTTCTTAGAATTGTGTGATTATAAACTCGCACTTCTGACTTCTCAGAATTGCAAGATATAAACTCTCAATTCCAAGTTATAAAGGTAGAATTGCGAGATTCTACTAATAGACCTACCAAACTTTGTGTAAAAATAAAAATGCTGCTAGCTTTCTAAAGTCATTTTTGCTCCCCTCTAATTTGGCTCTGAATCTCAGGTGAAAGTTGTCATTTTGACCCCTCTCTACAAAATAGTGGATTACTCAGTAAATATACATTTAATATTTTGGCTTTCATCACTATTTATGTTTGTCTTTCTACAGAAAATATATGAACAAAATCTATGAAGACTGATATAAAGATGAAATTGCGAGGAAATAACAATTATGAGAAAAAAAAGTCAGAATAATGAGGAAAAAAGTCTGAATTGTGAAATAAAAGTCAAAATTGTGAGTTTATTATGGCTGTCAAACAGTTAATCGCAATTAATTGCATCCAAAATAAAAGATTATATTTACAGTGTATATATACATTAAATATACTGTGTATATTTATTATGTGTATAAATACCCACACATAGATTTTTATATAAAATATTTATATGTAATCTAAATTACATACGAGAATAAATGTACATTTAATTTTTTTTTTAATATATACATGTATGTGTGTGTATATTTATATTTATATATATAGAGAGAGAGAGAGAGAGATAAATTGCATGATGTAAACTCTCAATTGCAAAATACAAAAAAAGGAATTGTGAGATAAAAAGTGGCAATACCTTCTTTTTTTATTTTTTATTCAGTGGCAGAAATGGGCTTGCATAAAAAATAGATTCCAATTCTTTACAGAACAACCTTTACAGTTTAAAACCGTTCTAATTTACAGAAAGGCTTTGAGTTTGAGCTAAATTATTAGACTAAATTATGCATATATTAACAGTGTAAAAAAATATCCTGTTGTTTTTACAAAAGAAAAAAGAAAAAAACTGGCAGCTGTGGTTGCCAGAAAAATGCTGTAAAAATGCAGTCAAAATGGAAACAGCTTTGCAGAATAACCTGTAAATGTTTGCAGTTTAAAATGGTTGTAATTGAAAAAGTTTTTGTTTGTGCTAAAATATTAGACTAAGTTGTGTATAGGTAAACAAATACGAAAAGATCTTGTTGTTTTCACAGAAAACTGGCAGCTGTGGTTTAAAACTGTTTACAAAAACAAACAATATAAATAAAAAAATTAACAGACCATTTTTTGTGAGTTAGCATAACCATTTTGCTTTTAAACTCTTATTTTATACTGACAACCAAAATAAAAACAAGAGAATAAAGAAGGTTATCAAAAGTAGCTATTCCACACACTGGAGTAAAAGCTAATGCATAGAAGGTGCTCAGTGTCATAGACACATACAGACATCAGTGTAACATAAAAACCTAATGTGCATAACTAATATATAAAAAAACAGGCTTTAAGATTTTGTTCATATATTTTCTGTAGAAAGACAAACATAAATAGTGATGAAAGCCAAAATATTAATGTCTATTTACTGAGTAATCCACTATTTTGTAGAGAGGGGTCAAAATAACAACTTTCACATGAGATTCGGACCCAAATTAGAGGGGAACAAAAATGACTTTAGAAAGCTAGCAGCATCATTTTTATTTTTACACAGAGATTGGTAGGTCTATTAGTAGAATCTGTTGACTTTAGCAAGTTTTGTTCCATTATGTGGCAACAGTGAGTTGAAAATGGCAAAAAGGTTTTTTTTTTTTTTTTTTTTTTTTTTTTTTTTTTTGCCTCAAGTTTGCATGCCTGCATCTCAAGAAGTATTAAAGTTAAGATGAGACACTCCAAGGCATTCGTATAGTAAATATAAAAAGACTTTAATTAACCGGGCTAAGTCATGTAAATTGTTAAACGTGTAGACCTAAATGTGTACAGTTTAATTATTTACTCATGGAGCCACATTAAGTTCTCCATATCTCTGGGACTGAACCATTGAGGGCCTTTAAAATGATGATCCCAAAAAGAAAGTTTGTTAAGAACCAGAATCTAAAAGGATATTAAGATATCTTTAATACTTCTTGAATTACATGATTTACAGGCATGCGCTGTAGAAAAAAACTTAAAATAATTTGTTACCCCGCTGACTTAATTTTTTTTGTTTAGTCAACAAAAATATTCCAGTTGTCGCTTAAAGTAACATTATGTAACTTAAAATTTCGAGTTGAATAAATAGGGTAACAAATTATATTAAGTTGAAACAACTTTTGAAAGACTTGCACAATGCAAAAAAAACAAAAAACAAAAAAAAAACATAAGAAGTACTTTTTGGCATTTTTGAACTGTAATCATTGGCATATAATGAAACAAAAATGGCTGAAGTTAACAGATTTTACTAATAGACCTTTTAAAGTCTTTTTTAAAAATAAAGTAACGATACTGCCAGCTTTCTAAAAGTCCTTTTTACACCCCTCTAATTCGGAAAATTATCATTTTGACCCCCCCTCTACAAAATAGTAGATAACTCAGTAAATACACATCTGTGGCAATTATTATTTTGGCTTTCATCACTATTTATATTTGTCTTTCTACAGGAAAATTAACATAATCAAAAATCTCCGGTTGATTTGACATGGAATGACCCAACAGCTATTTACATGAAAAACCAAATGTGAAACGTCACATTCTGGGAATGACAGTTTGCATAATTTCATTGCAAATTCTAAGATGACTTGTTTTTTTGACAGTCAAAAAGTGTACATTTAACAGTATTTTACTGTCCACCGTATATAGTAAGGGAACTTACTGTTACCCACCTACAAGTTTTTCTCAAAGCATTTGTTTCTGTCAAAAGTAAAAAAAAAAAAAAATATCAGTGTATAAGCTCGCTGGGCATTTCTTAACCTTTACATCATAGGTCTGTTGTGATTGCCGCTTGACGAGGCTGTTTTGTAAGCTAAGATGTTGAAAAATAAAAAAATATCACGGCACCGCAGGAGGCAGCCAAAAAAAACAAACTGCCATTCGATTTCCTCTTATTTTTGTTATAAAGTGCTTCAGGAAATGAGGCAGATGATGCCTCAGGGGCACCACCGTCTAAAAGTGTACATATGGCCAGTGACAGAGCAGTGCAGACACTATTCAACCTTAACCCAGGGGTGTAAACACACAATGTGCCCCTGGACATAAAGTCTCGCCACACTCCGTATCTAGAAAAATGATGAAATATTATCTGTCAGGCGTTGAAGGAGACAGAAGAGTCTGTGTGGATATCAGGTTAGAAGTGGTTTCTTCAATGTACCGATGGAGTCTGCTGAGGATCAGACCTCTCAGTCAAACACACAATTTGTCACAGTAACACCAGGAAATGTGAATTTGATTGACATCGCTGAACCGTGCTTATGACAAGGACGGTTACAACTGACGTATGATTGGCAGTTTACACGGATGTATCATTCATCCGCAATAATTGAAAATAACAAAAACAAATAAACAGGAAACAATGCGACGCCACATGCTGTGCAGCAAGAATGAGATTTGATAGATGTTTAATGTGTATGCAAATGCACAAGAAAGACACACGCAGTAGTATCAGTGACATTATGCGTATATTGTTTAATTTTATATTTGATCATTTTTATATTTTTGTGGGTTTTATAAAGTTGTTGTTGTGTAACTTCCCAGAAAGTGTATTTCAAGAGAAACAAAGACTAGTTAAAATGCACTTTTTATTGTAAATATTTATTCTATTTTTTAATTTATAAATATTGTGGTCAAGAATATTATGAAGACTTTTTTGCAACTTTTATGTTTTACATATGTATGTTCTTTATCTATTATGATAGTATGTGCACTGAAGTCAAGGTATATGAAAATATATTTGATACACTTTTATTTTATGGTTACACCACTTGACAGTTTTTAAGCCATTAAAATGTTTGTTTTTGTTTAAAATACTGTAAATGTATTTAAAAATTAATTATGTTTCTCCATTCTACTACATACTTACACTGTAAAATAAACTACTTAAAATAAGTTGTTTCAACTTAAAGTGTTCATGCTGCCTTAAAATTTTAAGTTTAGTCAACATGAAATGTTAAGTTGTACTACATGAAAACATGGATATTTGAGTTGAGTAAACGTAAAATTTGTCTACTTTAAAAAGGCAGCACGAACACTTTGTTGAAACAACTTAACAAGTTGGGTTTTTTTACAGTGTTTATTTTATTTTATTTTTTAATAATTGTCTCTCCTTTTCAATATCTCAGACAACCAATATAGTATAATGCTAATATGGCATTACACGTTTAGTAGTTCTGGAAATGTCATTTTACATTTTTCCATTGTAAATTATAATGCTTGTTGTTTTGACTTCCAATAACTATACATTTAACAGTGTTTTACTGCAAATTATATTAAATGTTTTGATAGATTTATTAACTTTTACGTTTCAGATTAGGTTATGCATATCTGTTAGTTTCTTTATCTTCTTGCAGAGCTGTATGACTGATACAGTACTATGAGATCATAACAATAGTAGGCTTAATTTGTCCTGTACAATGAGCAGAGCTGTTGATGAGGTCAAATCATCAGAGCCGCTTGCTTTAAATTGCATTACGAATCAATATGAGACAGGCTGATGAATCAATGCTGCTACCAAAACAATAAAATTGTGTTAGCTTGTTGGCCGTTTTAAACTACTGTCATTTATCTTGCTAAAAGTATTGGCTGTTGCATGGGCTTTTTTTTTTTTTTTAATCTACATGGGATCAGAAAAAACTAAAATGAACATGCAAACAAACTAACAATAGTGTTTTTAAATTACAGTAACTGAAGATGAAGGAATATAGTTGAGAGTGTATGAAATAGCTCGACAATTGCCTGTAGTTTCATCAGACACAAAACATGATTTGCTACTTGCTAGTCATTTGTTGGTAGTTATTAGGGGATGGGATAGCCTATTATCATTCTAGAGAGCATTTGATTGGACAAAAAAATGTGCTGTGCAGGAAGAAGTATCAATATTTCATTTTTATTTTTTATTTTTTTTTACGGAACAGAATGTATGTTATATTTTTAATCATATTTTAATTTTATATCAATAAAAGTTAATGTTATATCAATGCAGTAAATGTTTAAGAGTACATTAGCGTATAGATATGAGATCTAGATAAATGATTTTTACAGTTGTAGGGTAAGAATCAACCTTATATGGCTTATTAACTGTTTTAAAAAATGAACTCTGGCAATTTTGGAGCATTTTCATGTTGAATAAACATAAGCAGCCCTCATGCGCTACAAATGACTTGAGGAAAAATTACAAAGTACAGCAGCATTTTTTTCATCTAAAGCTCATTTGCATGCAGCAGCTGTTAATTTTATTCCTGTACTTCATTCTGACTTGATCAAAAAAGAGAGATAATTCTAGAAGATGAACAAACAAGTAAAAATGCAAATGATTTTTTTTTCAACCAAAACGATGTCTGTTTGTGTGTGTGTGTGTGTGTGTGTCAGAATACCATACACATAAACATTTGTTTTAGTCTGCTTTATTGGCATCATCACCTGTTTGTGAGACAATCAAGGTTTTATGTTTTAAAGGGATAGTTCACCCAAAAATGAAAATTACCCCATGATTTACTCGCCTTCTGAAGTGAATCTGTGCATTTTTGTAAGAAAAATGTCCATATTTCCACGTTCACCTACATCCTACGTCATACACTGGAACGCCACTCTCTCATGAATGTGCGTACGACAGTTAGCGGAAGCTAGAGATATTATAAAAGAAGATATTTTTCTTACACAAATACATTGATTAACTTCAGAAGGCCTTTATTAACCCCCTGGAGCAGTGTGGAGCACTTTTTATGATGGATGAATGCACTTTTTTGGACTTCAAAATTTCAACACCTATTCACTGTCATTATAAAGCTTGGAAGAGCAAAGACATTTTTTAATATAACTCCGATTGTATTCATCTGAAAGAAGAAAGTCATATAAACCTTGAATGGCTTGAGGGTGAGTAAATCATAGATTAATTAAATTTTTTTGGGTGAACTATCCCTTTAAAATAATTCCCTCTTCTTTATTTCTTCATTACTGATTTATTTAAAGTCCTGAGAGCCGATGTTCTGATACACACACTAAGCAATCTCCTGCAGCTCTTTCTGTCTGAGTAACGGCAGTTTTTGCTGATAGAGAAACACTCTTGTGGAAAATTGGAATGCTGGGTATTTGTGGGGGCGATATCTGTTACTAATTAAAACTGAGCATTTTGACTGCCAGAAGAGACATCTTGGTATGACTTGTTGCACTTGAGAGGAGTTATGTAAGGGCAAATGTGAACACTTTTAAACTTGTAAGTCAGCATTTATTATCAGAGGTCATTGAGAGATCAAAGCAGTGCTTCACTCACGGGATTGTGTTATTTTTATTTGACTGTACACTGCAGTATTCAAAGTTAACACATCTCGTTCATACATGCAGAGGACTCAGGCTTGTTTGACCTTACCTCAGCCTCATATTTTGCAGTATAACAGTATTTTTGCTCTGTGGCATTGAATTAAATGTTGATAACCGTGACAGTAACTAACAGGCTTATTCAGGCTAAAGCCAAATTTTTGGCTTAAGATACATGCATGACTGGACTTTAAATAAAACGATACATTTTTATAATCTACTTGTCCAAATTATAGTATTGTGGTCTGATCCAGCACCTTTTTTTTTTTTTAAATATTATTCTAATCTCTAATAATTCATTAATAGAATACTTCACCCAAAATTAAGAAAATCTGCTGAAAATCCACTCACCCTCAGGCCATCTAAGATGTGGATGAGTTTGTTTGGAGAAATTTAGCATTACATGTCACTTTTAGTGGATCCACTGAAGTGAAAGGGTGCTGTCAGTGTGATAGTCTAAACTTCTGATTAAAAACCTCACAATAATCCACAAGTAATCCACTGCTTGTAAACAATGCTTGATCTGTGCATATTTCTCTCCTGATTCAGATTCACTGGAGAAGCAATATTTTGGATAAAGGACTCTCGTTTTAGATGGAAGCAATTGTTTAAAGTTAAAAACGTCTTATGGATTTGTTACTTTTGGATTATTGTGGGGTTTTTTGGACTCTCATTCTGACGGCACCCATTCACTGCAGAGGACCCATTGGTGAGCAAGTGATGTGTTGCTACATTTTGCCAAATCTGTTCTGATGAAGAAACAAACTCATCTACATCTTGGATGGCCTGAGGGTGAGTACATTTTCAGAAATGTTTATTTTTGGGTGCATTATTCCTTTAAGGTATCTGAGGTTTTAATAGAACTGGTCTTGTGCTTTACAGGCCTGCATTTGTTGGTTATTGCGTCATTCATTTGCACTGAACTGGATAATCACATCTATCGCATTCAGAAAGCAGCAGCCAGTGTGTTTTCAGGTCCATGGATGTTGTGCAAAGCTGTAGGCCGAGTGCATTTAGCAGTGGATGTTTTAATGAAAGATGAGTATCTATTTCTCCCCAGGCAGTCTCCGTGGTAATAAGCATTTTCACTTAAAATAAAGTGGGGTATTAATCTTCCCGGCATCCTCTCTGTTATGTGAGCAAATTACTTGTCTGCCATAAACATATTACAGTAATTTGTAGTGAAAAACAAAATATGCTGAGGATGAAAAGCCATTTCTTATACCATGCAAAACCTCAGATTATGCAGTGCAAAAGATTTTATTAAATAATATACATATATATATATATATATATATATATACTCTGTGCTTCTCGACTGGTTTTGCTTCAGGACCCAGATTTTACATCTGACGCTGATAAAATGTGAAGTATCAAAGTTGTTTATTGTACAAAAGTAAACAAATTATATGATGGAAATCTTGACTATATTAAAATTATAATGAACAGACACTGTCAAATGTTATATTAGGCAGCTCAGTATGTAAAAATGAAAAACAGATCTTTCCAATTTTGCCAAGGGATGTATTTCAACCAAAAAAAAAAAAAAAGAAGAAGAAGAAGAAAATGATGTAGTTTTGATATTAGAACAAACTTGAATTGCAAACTACTATGAGTATTAGATAACAGCAAAACCAACCAGAACAGCAGTAAAAGAAATAAATGCATTTATATACATAATAAATTGGATATTTCGCAGGTAAATGAAGCAGGAATGCACATTACGTGTGTACATATATGTACTGTAGCTCATTTATAGGCATGAAGTGAGATCACATGACATAAATGGGTTCATAAATTTCTCTGGTCCTCACTCTGTTTTGTAAATGTGCACGTTTTATTACCATTATAAAGCAGTCATGGTTCACGGCTGATTGTTAATGTGTTGGTATAGCTGTAGACACTTAACGTTCTGACTTCTTTGAGTAATGAGGCTAGATTTTACGAGAAAGAATAGAGATGTTCAACATGCTGAACAAATTAAGATCTTAATAAGGATGAGAGGATCAGTGTTTTAATCGTGTATAATGAATGAATTTTGATAAGGGTACGTGTCATTAAGAAAAGAGAACTTCAGTTGCATTGTACAGTAGCTCTTACATCTGATAGAAACACTGGGGAATGGCTCTTTCTGCCTTTTTTCCAATTTGGATAATTCAATTCCTTCTTCCTTTGTTAAATCAGAAGTATTATGCAAACCCATGTCACCATGGCATAAGCCAATGCTTGATTAACCATCAAAACAGGCACAATAATCCTGGATTAAGCTAATGAATCCTGCAGTGCATTAGAAGTGCTGATTTTATTCTTCCAAAGATCATGTTGTTGTGATGTAAGCGTTAAAGTCATCTGATTTTAATGGTTTATGATTTAAATGACCTTTTTAATGTATCTATATACACACACGCATAATAATATGCATATGATTTTAAATGACCTTTTTTAAGGTATACTGTATACTTGCGAAAGTATTCATACCCCTTCATTTTTTTTACGTTTTATGTTGCTGCCTTAAGTTAAACTGCTTTAAATTACTTTTTCCCCCACATCAATCTACACTCCATACACCATAATAACTAAGCAAAAACAGAATAGTCACAGCTTTGTACATTTATTAAAAAAAAAAAAAATGAAATAAGTACATTGCATAAATATTCATACCTTTAACTCAGCTGAAGCTCCTTTACAGCCTCAAGTCTTTTTGGGTATGATAATCTTTGCACATCAACATTTGGCAATTATCTGCCATTCTTCTCCACACCTCTTCACCTCTCAAGCTCTGTCAGGTTGGATGGGGCAGACACACTTTTTTTTTTAGGTTTCTCCAGAAATATTTGAGTGGGTTCAAGCCCAGGCTTTGGCTGGTCTATAAACCAACTCTTGCTGTGTGCTTAGGGTCATTGTCCTGCTGGAAGGTGAACCTTCTGCCCAGTCTGAGGTTCTGAATGCTCTGGAATGGGTTTCTCACTATTTTAATGCATTGAGCTTTTTTTATACTCTGACCAGTCGTTCAGTCCATGCCACTGAAAAACAGCTCCATAGCATGAGTCTGCCACCACCACACGTTACTGTTGGGATGCTACTGTGCAGGTGATGAGCAGTGCTTGGTTTCCTTCAAACACAATGCTTAGAATTGAGGTTCATCAGACCAGAGAATCTCATTTCTGAGGATCATTTAGGTGTTTTTTTTTTTTTTTTTGCTAATTTCAAGTCCTTTTTCATGTGTCTTCACTGAGGAGAGGACTGAATCTTGCCACACCTCCATAAAGCCCAGACTGATGGAGTGTTGCAATGATGTGTGTCAATGATGTGTTCTCCCATCTCCTTATATGATCTTAGAGCTCAACTAGAGTGATCTTCAGGTTCTTGGTCACAAAAGCTCTTCTCCATCAGTTCGCTCTAGGAAGAGTCCTGGTTGTTTTAAACCCCTTCTATTAAGGGTAACGGAGACTACATGCTTCTGTGAACCTTCAGTGCAGCAGAAGTGTTTCTGAACTCTTCCCCAGGTGTGTGTGCTTGGTTTTCACTCTAATATTCATTATCAGCTGTTAGACCTTTTATCAAGACGTGTGCCTTTTCAAATCATACCCATTAAACTTGCCACAGGTTAACTTCACTTGAAGTGCAGTAACATCTACAAGCAATATAAATGTTCCTGAGCTAAATTTCCAACTGTCCCAGAAAAGGGTACAGTATGAATACTTATGCATCAAAAGTTTTTTATTTTTTAATAAATTTGCAAAGATGTTGTTTGCTTTGCCATTATGGTGTATGGAGTCTAGATTAATGTGGAAAAAAGTAATTTAAAGCAGTTTAACATAAGGCAGCATCATAACAAAACATAAAAATGAAGGGGTATGAATACTTTTGCAAGGCATTGTGTATATATATTTAAATACCCGAAAAAGGTCTTTTAAAATCTTATGCGCATGTGTGTGTGTGTGTGAATGTGTGTGTGTGAGGACTTTCCATAGACTTCTGTAGTTTTTATACTGACTAAACGATATTGTCTATCCCTTAACCCAACCCTAACCCTAAACCTACCCCTTACAGAAAACATGCATTGTTACACTTTCAGATAAACATCATTTACTATTTGTAATAATTTTTTTACATTGTGGGGACCGCAGGCCGGTCCCCACAATGTCAAAAATTTCAGGTTTTACTATCCTTGTGGGAACATTTGGTCCCCACAATGTTGCAAAAACAAGTACACAAAAACAAACGTACGTGTGTGTGTGTGTGTGTGTGTGTGTAAATTGCAAGTAAAATGACAAATAAATATATTAGATCATGCTAAATTTGAGGAACATTTGGAGAGGAAAACTTAGCTTGGTTTTAGTAGAATTTAATGAAAAATATTAGAGTTTATTTTAAAATATTTGTCTGTTGATTTCACACTGGCATCTTGGCAAATCCAAGCACAGTGTGTGACATTTCTGAGATCTCTTTTGAAACTCTAAAGGAAATGTGTGACACTACAGGGGTCTTTTACTTTTTGAGAAGTAGGAGACTTCCAACAAAATTCTCTGTTTTCTTAATGTCATTGCAATGATGCCTAGGAGAAATAATTAAGATGTTACAGAGATTGTGCGTGGTGACATCCAGCTGACTTCTGTTTGATTTTTGTTTATGTGTGTCGCAGAGTTTTTGCACAAACATCTTTACAGTTCTGTCTCGCTTTTAATTTTGTACTTCCTTTTTTTTTTTGGCATATACAGCAGAATTCCAATACATGCAAATCCAGGCTGCTACCCTGTCTAGGAGAAACTCGGATAAACTATTTTTTTTTCACCTGAGCTATTTTCTTGTTTTAAATTCTCTCAAGGCGCCCCAGGGCATCTTGGACAATCAATATGTGAGCAACAACACCACAGCTTTGTGAATACTTGAAGTAAAAAAATCCTTAAATAAATTCTAGGATGCAAGAAAGCATAAATCAAAATGGGAGCTTCAGAAGTGTGATCGAGTGAGGCAGAATGAAACTCTTATCGCTGACTAGCGTCCTGCACCCAGCTTCACTACAGAAGTAACAGATATGGATGAGGTCAACATACTGGAGCATTGCCGGAGGGTTTAAAAACCACAATATTCCATCGGGACATAAAGAATGGCGAAAAGAAAAGGTTGCTTCTGTTCAACACTGTCAGCTCTATCTGTAGATAAATAAAATGCTTTTTTATTTTTCCTCCTACAGTTTGTAGACTAAAAATTTTCAGCACAAGTCAGATAAAATATATTTATTTTTCTCCCCCCCTTTACAGAGTGTCAGACTAATTCCAGAATTATAACAACAACTCCAACCTTTATTTAAAAAAAGAACAGTATATCTCACATAAGCTGTAGTGACAAAGGTATCTGCTGCATTAACCTTAGGAGCGTAGGCGACTTGGCTATGTTGGTTCGACATTCCAGAACGAAGGTGGGAAGGTGACATCTTGACTCATTTCCACACCTGCTTGATATGTTCTCTTTGATCTGATTATCTGGATATGTGCAATAATGGTGCAATTTTTCCATTTTAAAACTCAAGTGTCAGTGCGGAGCATGAATGTTCCCAAATCAGTTCGCATGCAATTATGCCCGTAACAGACAATAAAGGGTCATTATGAGAATAAAAAGACATTTGATATCTAAAAATGGGTGACGAGATTCTCTCAACTATGTTTTTAACAAACTCTTTTGGTACTGATTGGGCTGTCTGTGAATAATAGAACAAAAATGTCATGCCATCGTTTAAACCACAGACTTTGAAAGCAAGAAAATTGCTTGTGACTTAAAAATAGACTGTCTTTTTTAGTTTTCTTTAACCTTTTTTATTATTCCTCTGAACACGCTGTTCTCATCTCTGTGCACTCATGCCATTTTGACAGTTAGAATCTTCAGTTCATCTTTGTTTCTCTTGTTTTGTTTGCTGTTTTGCATGAAATTTAGTTGTACTGGTAGCAAGTGACTCAAAGCATGTTTTGTAACGTGTGGTTAGTGTGTTACTGTAAGTTAGGGCCATGGTTTATGTCAGGGATTGCAAAAGTACAACTGGACTTTTATACAAAAAATTTAAAAGTTCTGCTTATGGGCTAAAGTCTATTTGTCCAAAGTCAGAGTTAGAAATGTCTTGGGAAAAATGTATATGTATGCAAACTGTATAATATCCAAGGTACACATTTCTAGTAATTGTGCAGTTAATTCTCATATTGAATTTTCAGAATGTTTTGGAATATTTGTCCTCTCCCCAAATTTGTCACTACCGAAACACAGTAATAATAATTTAATTAGAAGAGGTAAATCCATAACAATTACGTTTTTAACAATATTTCGAGTGTAATTAGTTGTATTTTCATTCCAAATTTTCTTTGTAAAAGGCAAAAAGTTGGTCATACTGATTTCAAATTTAAGGATTCATTAGTTTGAATATACACTGAACCAATAACTGTCATAACATCTTAGCTGATAATTTAGTATACTTTATTTTTGACAAAGCATCCCGTTTTGGTAGTGACAGCACATTTTTGCTTGACAGTAATGCTTTGCTAGCGACCATATCACATTATACAGAATTTTAACTTGCATAAAACATACTAATATACCAAAAAAACTGCATAACTGTGCTAAAATTGAGTTTATTTCCTCCAGAAATGAGGATTATGTGTTCAGTTTTAACTCTACCGAAACAATGACGTTTCGGTATTTTCATGGGATAACACCCAAAAAAAAAACAAAGATGTCACTACCGAAACTCCACCAGATGTTTCGATTTTAACATTTAGGTACTTTTGAACCTACCTGATGCTAGGTGATGCTAATCATCACATAGTTAGCTAGCACAGTTCTAAACAGTGGTACACATATAAAAACTAAATGTTATAAAATAACTCCCAAAAAAGTGTGCTTAATTGCATTAAAAAAGTGTTCGGTAGTGACGTTCCTTAAAGAGGTCATCGGATGCCCATTTTCCACAAGTTTAAATGATTCTTTAGGGTCTGAATGAAAAGTCTGTAACATACTTTGGTTAAAATTTCTCAGTGGTAGTGTAAAACAACACCCATTTACCTTGTCACAATCAGCTCTGTACACAGCAACCTGTTTTGTTGCATGTTCCTTTAAATGCTAATGAGCTCTGCTCACCCCGCCCCGCTCTTCTGTGGGGTGATGAGCTGTACTGTTTACTTTAGCCGCAAAACTCGATAACTAACACATTATTAGGAAAGGCGATTTGAAAAGATGCATTAAAAAAACATGTATACTCACTTCTTCTGTAGGTGAAACTGGATCACGAATGATAGATAGATAGATAGATCAGGGATCGGCGCATTCCCTTCAAAAATGACAGTCTTCAGCAGCTCAGATGTTGGGAGTAAATGATGACTGCTATGATCATTATTACAACCAACAACAAAACACCTCAGTCGCTTAGAAGTCATTCTTGTTTTTGGCTCCGGCATCTAAACAATGGCGGTCGGACTGTTACAGCTCACTCAGAGCGGGTCTAAGGTAAGACAGCCGTGTCAATCAACAATCAACTACCTTGGTCTGTGTTACGTCACACTGCCAAGAATCTGAGAATGGCCTGATTTTTTTTAAAAAAGGGGATATTATTTATAAAGATTAAAAAAAAATACCACTGGGTGGATTTTTATGATTATAGGGTGGTTGTGTTCACTCACTGCCAACACACATTTGTTCAAACAACATGTAAAAGTGAGTTTTGCATCTGATGACCCCTTTAACCCTTTTTAAACCGTGTCGGTGCCGACACATCAAACCAAGCTGTATTCATGTTACCATAACTCTTCAACCATTTGCAAAAAAATTCAAATTGCTCCTGACAGCAGACAACTTGTGCTTTTTGGCAGTATATAGCTTATTACAGTAATTTCTTGCATTTTTGGATTGCATAAAACACGGCAGAGGAGTAAATATCACAAGAGTTGATTAGGATGATTTTTGATGAGACTTGGGAGCAGGCTGAGTGAGGCTTTTCTGTATGTAGTGTGTGCATCGCTAAAATGAGTCCGTGCATGTAAATGTATGGGTGTATGCATGTGTATGCATTTGTAAATGTGTGCGTGTGTGAACAAAAAACCCTCCTGAATAAAAACTTTGCAACCCAGTATCACAAAAATACTTGTATATATGTAAAATATATGTAAAATTTTGAAGTAAGAAGTGTTGTATTATTTCGATCATGATTTTATCTTTATAAAAAAAAAATCTGAAAATTTATTCCTGTTTTTTTTTTTTTGTTTAAGCCATTTGTTTTCTGAAAACATAAATGACACCTTGCACTTGAAAATAGCACATTCAGTTTGAATTTTTCAATCAAATAAACAAAATATGTGAAAATGACCTATTTTACCTTTAGGTCTTAAAGGGTTAAAGTTACACAGATTTTTCAGACTTTTGAACACATTTACCTTAAAATACCTATTTACTCACACCTTATAGCTGTGAGAATATTGTTTTTTAAAGATGAACGAAGGGTCTTACGGGTTCGGAACAACATGACATCAGTCACATTGCGGTACTCTTGTGAACATATATGTCAAAAACTGACACGGAAGAGAAAAATTTGTCACTATTTTTGTTTTCTTTGGCTTCAAAGCATTAAACATAAACCACAGATGTCACATGGACTATTTTAACGATGTCCTTACTACCTTTCTGGGCCTTAAACGTGGTTGTGGCTAAAAGTGATACAGCTCCAACCGGAAACTGAAAATCTAATTATATTTCTACCTATTAACAGTATTACTGTTGTACAGTGTGACAAAACTTACGCTAGATTGATGTGCGAAGGTCTTACAGGTTTGGAACGACATGAGAGTGAGTAATTAATGACAGAATTTTCATTTTTGGTTAAACTATCCCTTTAAGAATAAATCATATTAGAAATTGTAGACGTTCTAAGCAAGTTTGACTCATCCAGTTCATCTTGTTCATGATATGATGCATTATGCACCGCTGCAATTTATATAAAAACACTTTCCCTTTCACAATGTACATTATTAACGGTTTTGTTGTCAAAATGTGACTTTACCGGCAATGCATCAAATGAGAAGCCCTTTTAACATTAGAGGATCCAGCAGTATGAACGCCCGCACGACTGATCATAACAGCCATACGTGAAATCCCTGTATGCATGAACGGTGCGTTAGCCAATTAAAAGGTCTTGTGCAATTGACCATAGCTCATAAGGTCAAATCTTAGGTGTTATGCTCAATAGCAGTTGCTAAAATTCATCTACTCTGGTGAGAACAAAAAAAGCACTGATGCAGAATCATCAAATTCAATGCAGACGTTCTCCACAGTCCCCTGTGTTTCTTTATGCACCGATATGAGTTCTTAAGTAAATGACTGGAGCATTATTTTAGGATAAAAGGAGTCGAAATATTACATTTTTGCTTGGGTGCTGTGGTTGCATTAAAAGAAAAAAAGATATTTGGGACGTTGTTGTCTTAGTAAGCTATCCTAAACCAACCTCCTGGGCAAAACTGAGGCTTCAAAGGCTCCTCTATATTACAAACTGACTTGTATTTAAGTATAGTGGAGCGTCAAATGCACAGCATATATTTTTAAGGAGAACAGAACGGTCCATGGCGTCCTGTTCAGAGACTACTTTGAGGTGTTGACGTGGAGCAAAGGGGGAAAGGGGGCGCTTGGGAATAAGGTGGCAAAAGTGCAGGAAAAAACCAAAAGCTGTGTGTCAACAGTATACAACTCAGAGCTTAATTGCTGAGCAATGGCACATTTCTGTGGCTCTCAGGAGACAGAGGCTGCGTTATTAGATGGTAATGTGTAGTGATTGAGAGCTCCAACGAGCATAATTCTGCCTTGGGGCATCTTCCTTCTCCCGTTTAATTCCCCAGACGAACCTCAGCGGGGTAATTTGGAGGAGCCCAATAGATGGCTCAGCTCATTACAGTGGCCTTTGCTGGACGGATGCTACGCTGAAAACTCGATGGCCAGGGTCTACCAGGCAGGGACGTATTGATCCGCTGCCAAGATTCGTAATATCACCTCCTGTGGGCAGATTTCACCGGCTCTTCATCTTGCAGACGTTCCTCAGAGTCCTGTCCTGTTTTATAACAACCTGACAAGAGGCATATGTCCTTAACTTTCCTAATTAATATGTTAATGAGAACTTTTAGTCACACATTTGCTTGCGTCTATGTGTGTGTGACTTTTCGTTTTGAGCATCCAGTCTTGAGGTGTATTTTAGCAACCTCAACCGCATCAGCAATGCGTCTGCTAATAACTGAAACTGGGCATGACCCCCTTTATGGCCCAAGGGTGGATAGAATTAACGCGGCAGACTTTCGCATGCCAGAAAAATTTCATCAAGAGGCACTCTCAATGTTTAGTCGTCCTGGTTTTTGACTCCAGGACGTGTTCAACTAATTAAGCGAAAATTACAGTGAGGCTGTTACTCAAAGGTCCTTCTGTGCCAGAGCATTTCACGCCTTGCATTTTAATTGTAATGCATTATCCATTGACTTACCTCTGTTTGAAGGCCATGTTTAATGAACTACAGTAGATACTACAAAGTAGTCACTTACCAACACAATGGTGTATTGCTAATAGTGGTATTAATATAAGCAAGTAGTTGTTAAATTAAATGATGATTGAAGATCCTCTAAGTTGATTTAGAATTTATTATTATTATCATTTTTTTTTCTGTATTATAGTTTATGGTACATACTACATTTAAAAATATATAAATAATTGCAGCGTTAATGTAAGCAGTTAATCGTTAGTTGTTAATAAATCATAAATCAAATTTCAGGATTCAGGCATTTATATTTATTTATATATAATATTATATATTGCATATTACATATTTTTTACATATTTATTTTTTTAAAACATATTAATAGTTGCAATGTAAATGTTAAAAAAGATAAATTACATGTTAAATTTAAATGATTGACAATAGAATATCCAGAAAAATAATAATAATGATTTTTTAGTACTATTTTTCACAATATTATGGTACATGCTACATTTAAAAATATTAATTTTATTATTTATTTATTTTTTAAACAGTCTGTTTATTGACATGTAACACAATATAGCAGTGTAATACAGCAATTTTGTAATTTGTTAAGCAGTTAATTGTTAATAAATCAAAATCCGGATTTAGATATTTTTGTTGTCACTCATTTATATTAACGATTAACTGCTTATAGTAACGCTGCAATTGTTAATATATTTTTATTTGAACAAAACATTAATAATAATAATAATAATAATAATAATGTTTAAAAGTAAATGTTATTTTTAAGTAAGTTAAACAAATAATCAATCTTAATGTAATTAATTATTTTAAAAGATAACTGACTAGAAAATCCTGTAAGTTAATTTATGACATTTGAGATTATAGTTTTTGATGTTTTAATATGTATATATACTCATTTATGGTATATTTAAAACATTAATAATTGCAGTGTTGATGTAAGTTGATGAAATTCTGAAATAATAATAATAATAATAATAATAATAATAATAATAATAATAATAATAATACTTTCATTTACATCAACAATTAATTACCTTAATAACGCAAATAATAATAATGATTATAAAATGTTAAATATTTTGACTATTATTATTATTATTATTATTATTATTATTATTACATTACCAATATTATTATTATTATTATTATTATTATTATTAATATATTTATATTGGACCATAAATTATTAAAAAACAAAAATAATACATATTATTTTTTAAGTAATTAAATAATATTAATAATTGCACTTTTAATGTAAGCAATTAATCATTAGTTGTTAATAAATAATAAATTAAATTCCAGGATTTCTATTTTTTGTCAATCATTTAAATTAATGATTAACTTCTTGCAGTAACACAGCAATTATCAATATATTGCACCATAAATAATAATACAATAATAATAATAAGAAGAAGAAGAAGAAGAAGAAGAAGAAGAAGAAGAAGAAGAAGAAGAAGAAGAAGAAGAAGAAGAAGAAGAAGAAGAAGAAGAAGAAGAAGAAGAAGAAGAAGAAGAAGGTTTAAACATAAATGTTATTTTTAAATAATTTATGGTTAATTTAAAATAATAATCAATGTTAACGTCAGCTTGCAATAACAGTCATTAGTAATAATTGTGGTGTTAATGTAAGCAATTAGTTGTTCATTTAAATGATGATTGACTAGAAAATCTTGATTTATCTAATTTATCAAACTGTAGTAGTAGTAGTAGTAGTAGTAGTAGTAGTAGTAGTAGTAGTCATTTATTTGTTTGCCAAGACTAAACCAGTTTTCTCATTGGTCTGACAGTAAATAGAAAATTGTCCTCATATAGATTTGTGAAGGACAAAAAGGTTGAAACATGCTTTCAAGTTTGCAGCAGGCATTCAGTGAGTAAAAGTGCTTTTTGTCAATCTCCCCTGGGAAGATCACTATCTAGTGTTGTGACCTTGTTTGGCAGAATGGCAGGATGCACTATAAGTTGACCTTGGTCTGTACACTGAAACTGTGTTCCCTTCTACTGTGTTGGCTTTTCAAGTCACAAACCAAACTAGCTTAAGAGCTTTTGGGCTTTTTTGATGAATATCTTGCAGGTTGTAGCTGAAAAGGTTGGCTGTATTAATGAAAATTCCATATGTTTTGCATGGTTTGGCATGTGGCCCCATTTTTAAGATGGCAGAAAAAGGGCACCTCGTTATTCCGTGATGAATCATCGATGAAGAGCCCCTCCCCACCCCAAATGAAAGGTTATTTTTACTTGCGTAAGAGTGATGTGTCTGCATTTGCATTGAACCTCTAATGTGCAACCCTGCATTTCAGAGATACTGTTTCAAACAACAGTGCAATTCTAACTGAGGATAAATTTGTGAATAATTTGTATTGTTTCAGTAATGACAACAGTATCCATTTACACCAGACAAAGCGATAGAAATGCAGAAGAAGAGTCTAGAGGCTTTCACAGGTCATCACAAATTTCCCACAGACCGCCATCTTTTAGCAAGACAAAGCAGAAAAAAATCTAGACAAAAGACTCTCTTAATCTGTATTCAAATGCGTCATCATTGTGTTTTTGCTGGCGAGTCTCACTTTTGCACAAAATAGAAAGTATTTTTACTTTAGTACTGGTTGTGTTGATGCGCAGTAATCAAATACAATTAGACATGCACTTCAAGTCTGCTTTATACTTGTCAGTAGTTTTTGGGCACAGCCCCCTATGCATAGCAAACAGACACATCCTCAAACTGATTTTTATGTTGTTAGGTTCACCCAGGAGTTACTGCTGAGTCATGGCTGAGTACTTCTAGAGAATCTATACAGAGCTAAGACTGTTAATAATAATAATAATAATAATACAGTTTAAGTGTTATATAAGTGTTATATTGAAAGTGTTTTCATTTGGTGTTGATAAATAATATTGTTTGTTGTTGTTGTTGTTGTTGTTGTTGTTGTTGTTGTTGTTGTTGTTGTTAGTACTAGCATTAATATTAGTTCTATTCTTTTTTTCCAAATTTATTTGTAGCAAATTTATGGTACAAAGACAAAACATTTTTTTAATGAGTATTAACAAACAAAATGATTATTAATTTGGGTATTACTGTAAACAATTAATTACTCATTTAAATGATGATTGACTAGAAATTTCTAAAAGTTGAATAATAATAATAATAATAATAATAATAATGATAATAATTGTTGTTGTTGTTGTTATTATTATTATTATTATTATTATTATTATTATTATTATTATTGACAGCAAAATAACAACAACAACAACAACAGCAACAACAATAATAATGATGATGATAATGATAATGCCATTTTAGTAAGTATTACTTAAAATTTTATTATTGAGTATTTAAAGTTTTTGGCATTTTTTTGTTGATTAAATATAGTTGTTTGTTGTTGTTGATGATTATGCTAATACTAATTATTATTATTATTATTATTATTATTATTGTTGTTGTTGTTGTTGTTGTTATTATTATTATTATTATTGTTATTATTATTATTATTATTATTATTATTATTATTATTTTATTATTATTATTATTATTATTATTATTATTATTATTATTATTATTATTCAGTTTTAACAAAGTTATGGTACAGAGACATTAAAAAAATATAATCATTATTATTAATTTCAGTATTAGGGTAATTAATTCATTATGAATGTATAATTAAGATTGACTATAGAAAGTTTAATTCATTTTATTATCATAATTATGGATAATGTTCTAATAATAATAATAATAATAATAATGTAGTTGAAATATTATTGAACATTTATTATGTTCAATAATACATGTGTTTTGGCATTTGTTGTTGGTAAATAATGTTGTTTTTGTTGTTGATTGTTAATCAACCTATTATTATTATTATTATTATTATTATTTATTTTTTTTTTTTTTTCATTTTAACAAAGTTGATACAAAGACATTTTTTCAAAATAATAATCATTGTTCTTAATTGCGGTGTTAGGGTAGGTAATTGTTAAATAAAATGTATTAAAAAGATAATTGTTGTAAATATTATTATTATTATTATTATTATAGAAGGTGGAATGTGCTTCAGGCCATCCTTCAAAAAGGTATGGCCTTGCCACCATCTTGCTGTCTACTGTAATAGCTCTTTATCAGGACCTCAGAAGTTTTAACAATCATGTTTGAGAGCTGTTGAGTTTTGCACGGAGGACCAGCAGTACAAGCTCCTGTTGTGCCTACACACCTCCAGCTCTCTCTCCTGATATCTCTCTCAAACACATGTCTAAAAAAATGTTCCTTCTGAGCCTTAACATAGACCATGTGAAATTTGGTGGGGGGAAAAGTCTTAAAATACACCAACGGGAAGGCAGCATTGGAAAGGTGAAGCTGAGTTGCTCTGTCTATGCAGTAGAGTCAAGCCCTAAAGTGCTTGGACGACTGTGTCAGGACTCTCGCAGGATTTAAATGTGAAATGCATGAGGAAGCTAAGGATGAATAATGTCATCTTGGCTCTCTGGATCGCTGCAGTGCAGACAGAAATTCTGTCCTGAGAAAATGTTGGCGGTTCAGGTCAGAAATTACTGTATAAGTGCATTTCCATTAGACAGCCTCATTGAGTCGTGAGTGCATCCTCAGTCGGGGCTGAATGTCCACCGTTCACGATAAACTCATTTTTATTTGTGCTATCAAGCCAAATGTATTGTTTTAACTCGTGAACATGCACAAGGAAAAACGTCCCTGTGGTGACATTTCTTCAAAATTATGTTACTTGCTTCTTGTAAGTTTCATGATACTTTTAAAGTAAAATGTCAAATAAGTGGCATACCCTAAAGGTACATTCAGTTTTATTCGAAACAAACAAATGTGAATATGTTAACATTTTATTAACTTAATAATTTTATTAACACTGTTTGATGAAGGTACCATGGCAGTTTAGAAATTAAAAATAAAGTGGCGTTAAAAGATTAATACGCTTTGGCAAAAAAAAGTATCACCTACACTAAACCCTAACCGAGAGTGTTAATAATATCAAACATTTAATTATGGCATTTTAGCTAATTTCAAAAAGTATCTGAGCTCTTCTGTTATTGTGATTTGGATGTGATTAGGATTCATGGTACTTGTATCCGAATTGTGAGACATAAACTGAGAATTTTGCAACATATACAGTGCCCTCCATTAGTATTGGCACCTTTGGTAAATATGAGCAAAGATCACTGTGAAAATAAATGCATTGTTTATCCTTTTGATCTTTCATTCAAAAAAATCACAAAATTATAACCTGTCATTGAAGTAAAACACTTGAAAGTGAGGTGGAAATCTCATGTTTTCCTCTAGTTTGTGTTGGTCACAATTATTGGCACCCAATTATTGCAACGTCCTTTCCCCAAGATAATAGCTCTGAGTTTTCTCTTATAATGCCTGATAAGTTTGGAAAACTGAAGATGCTTTCACCATTTTTTTTACAGCCACTTTCTATTTTGTGAAGCTCAACAATCTTGTTCTGCACATCTTTGGTTTTGTTCTTTGTGATGGATGATTAGGGGAATTTGGCCTTTGTGTTTCTCATATATATAATCCTGTGGAACAGGTAGTCATGGCTGGACAATTTTATGCTCCTAGTCACCCTGGTGCACAAAAAAAAAATGGGAAAAGGAAATATGAATGGGAGTATACGGCAGAGATATTTTACTCGTAAGAATTTCTAGGGGTGCTAATAATTGTGGCCAACATGCATTGGAGAAATTCATTTATTTTGTAATGTGAGCTTCCCCCCACTTTCAATTGTTTTACTTCAATGAAAGGTTGGAATTTTGTGAATTTTTTTTTTTTTTTTTTTTTAAAGGAAAGATCAAAAAGATAAACAATGCAGAATTTTTTTTCACAGTCTCCTTTGCTGACATTTTACCAAGGGTGCCAATATTAATGGAGGGCACTGTGAACTCACAATTCTGAGAAGGAAAGTCTAAATTATACACTTTATAAATTAAAAGAATTATCAGAATTGCAAAAGAAAAACAGAAAGAGAAAGAGAGAGAAAATCAGAATTGTGAGATACACATTTTTTTCTTGGAACTGCGAATTTATATCTCTCAATTCTGACTTTTTTTTTCTTTTTTTTTAAAGTGTTGCGCCGTTGTGTGCTAACATCTTGCAATTCTGAGTGTATCTCATAATTCTGCAAGTTTTTTTCTCAGATTTGCAAGAAAATTTTAGAATTGACTTTTGACAATACTAGTCAAAAGATTTTTTATGTTTTTTTAAAGAATTTTCTTCTGCTCACCAAGTCTTCATTTATTTGATCCAAAATACAGCAAATGCAGTAATATGGTGAAATTTCTATTTAAAATAACTACTTTCTATTTGCATATATTTTAAAATGTAATGTATTGTTTGTTTATTTTTTTTGGGGGGGGGGGAGAAATTATATAATAATTAACACTTTTATTTAGCAAGGATGCTATAAATTGAACAAAAGTGATGATAAAGACATTTATAATGTTACAAAATACTTTTCTGTTTCAGATGAAAATGCTGTTCTTCTGAACTTACTATTAATAAAAGAAACCTAAAAAATTCTACTGTTTTCAACATAATAATAATAATAATAATGTTTTTTGAGTAGCAAATCAGAATATTAGAATGACTTCTGAAGGATCATGTACCTGGAGTAATAATGATAAAAACTAAGTTTGAAATCACAGGAATAAATTACATTTTAAAATATATTTAAATAGAAAACAGTTAATTTAAATAGTAAAAATATTTCTAAATTTTAATTTTAGTGTTTTTGCTGTACTTTGGATCAAATAAATGCAGGGTTGGTGAGCAGAATATACTTCTTTCAGAAAACATTAAAAATCTTCCTGTTCAAAAACAATTTACAATTCTGAGTTAACATCTCGCAATCTATAGGTTGCAAGACTTTAACTCACAATTGCAAGATATAAACTCACAATTCTGAGAAGAAAAGCCAGAATTTTGAGTTATACACTCAAAAAGTCAGAACTGTGAGAGAAAAAGTCGCAATTAACTTTTTTTTTTTTTTTAATTAATGTATTGTAAACAATTCTTTAATATCTCCCCCTGTAATCACAATTTGTGTGAAAAGGGGAAAAAAAGACTGTTTTTACTCCCACTAGTGTGCACATTTTGCAGTGAATTGTATGTAAAGGTACATTTTTAGAGTTTTGCAAAAAATGAATAAATAAATGTAGGTAGTGGCACATATACCAATGAGTCTAGGTTGCATGCATGGCATTTTTTGCAGCAGTGTTGTGTCAAGAGTAAGTCCAAATGATTGTTGGCTAGATGATGCAAGTGTTTCAGCACTTCCTCCTAATCATCTATGACCATACCTGGCTTTGACAAGGCCTGCCTCGTGGTTCAAAAAAACTAAAGTTGCTCCAATGGCTTGGAGCTGCCAACTAGGAGCTAAACACAACAGCCTTCCTCCAGCCTGTCTGTCTGTGCCTGAAAGCCTCGCGTCAGTCAAGCCTTTGTTGTTTTATTATGTGGAAGAAGAAACCCTAGAGTGGATCTCACAGTATGCAGGGTGATTTCAAACCACACTTTGCTCCTGACTGATCTCCTCCGGCTGAACAAACTTGCACTATCAAGAAATATATCGGATCCGCAATATGCACCATTAGTAATCATTACGTAGCCCGTTGCACTGCTCTCTTAGTGACTTTAGTATTTACTGTTTCACCTAAAGTTTAAGTGCAGGTGGTTTATATGCAGTTGGTTTCCCTTTCCGTGAAATTCTTCAAGATAAAATACTACGAATTTGGGCGAGCTGTAACCTGTTTATTTATTTTCACCCAAAACTTTAATTAAAAGATATCATCTCTCCCCGAAGCCCTTATAAACTTTACAGCCCTGTGTCTATGGGTTATCTTCCATTGTAGCCACTGGAAGGCCATGCTGATGAGCGTAACTGGACAGGGGAGGACTTTTGCATGACTGTTACAAGTTAAGGGCCGTGACTCACATCAGTTTCCCCCTGCTGTTTTTTTATCACCTTTGACCTTTTCTTGTTCAAACGCGAGCGGAGTTGTTTCTTCATGGTGTGTTACTGAAAAGTTTTGCCTGCAGTGCTGGAGGATATTGTGCTAGTTTTTTCCAAGTAATGAGAACAGTAACATGTTACTTATTAAAGGATTAGTTCACTTCCAGAATAAAAATTTCCTCACCCCCATGTCATCGAAGATGTTAATATCTTTCTTTCTTCAGTTGAAGAAATATAGTGGACTTCATTTTGAGCCGAACTGCAGCTTCAAAGGGCTCTACATGATCCCAGCTGAGGAATAAGGGTCTTATGTAGCAAAACAACTAGTCATTTTTTAAATAAAAATTATTTTTTAACCACAAATGCTCATCTTGCACTAGCTCACGTCGGAAAGGTCATGTGTGATGTAGGTGGAAGCACCAACCCAGTGTTTACAAAGCGAATGTGCAAAGAAAGTCAAAACTGCAGTTTACAAAAATGAGCCTTTACAAAAAATGGCAAAGCAACGAAGTCGGACGATTTTGTTTTTGATTTTTGAAGTTGGAGGAGAAAAGGAGATAGAGTTTGTCACTCTACCCTACCTGTTTGAACCAGAGTACACAGAGTAAAGAACTAATCACACGTGACCTTTCCAACGTGATTACGTAATGTGTGAAGTTGTGAATGTGCATCGCAGAGCTAGTGCATGACGAGCATTTGTGGTTAAAATGTGCATGCATTTTTATTTTTTTTAGAAATTGAGCAATCATTTCGCTAGATAAGAGCATTATTCCTTGACTGGGATCATGTAGAGACCCTTTGAAGGTGCAGTGAAACTGCAATTTGGACCCATCAAACCACTGATCCCCATTGCAGTCCACTATATGGAGAAAAATCCTGGAATGTTTTCTTCAAAAACCTTTATTTCTGTTTGACTGAAGAAAGAAAGACATGAAAATACATACAAAATAATATACAATTAACTTAAAAAAGCTTGTGCTTATCAAGGCTGCACTCTAAAAAAATGCTGGGTTAAAAACAACCCAACTAGGATTATTTGGCAACCCAGCGCTGGGTAAATATTGGACAGAATGCATGCTGGGATTATTTTGAACCAGGTGGTTGGGTTAAATGTTTTTACCAAACATGCTGGGTTATTTTATTTAAGTCAACTATTGTTAAAAAAAAATATTATATTGTTGTCTTAAAATGGACTGGAACTTATAAAAAAAAAAACACAAAGAATTACTAGAGGCAAGAGAAATAATCAATATATGAACATTTATTATTAAGCAAGAACACATGGACAAAGTACAAGACAAACTGAATTTATTTGGGTGAATACAGCATATTTTGCAATATTACATTTAAACTCATTTAACAAGCATTTTAGACATAAAAAAATAAATAAATAAATAAAAAAAAAACTTTTTAATTTTAGTGTATTCAACTATTCCCTCTAATCGCTTTTTACCCGAAATAACGCTAATTCTCGTACCGGTATGTCGCCGAAATCTGAGATGGTGATGGGCTGCTGTTCACCGAGGGAACTATGAACCTCAGACTGCTGGCTCGCATTTTACTCGTAGCTGAATGATGCAGTGACTGACTCCATAACCGTAGCTGCCCATAAACAAACAGTACTGAGATTAGAAAACATATTTAAACATCAAATTAAAATAAATTCCATATTAAAACAAACAAAATCAGTTTATTTTATGCAAGGCAAAAGGCATTTCCATCATTTGAAATGACCAACCTGACTGACATCTCATCCTTGTATGTTGCTTTGTGTAAAATAATAAAATTTACAGCACAGTAAAGACTTATAAATGAATTATTATTTTTTTTTTTATGTAATAAAAGAAGTACACCAAATTGGCAGTGCTGAGAGCACTTTCTCCTGTAGAGGACACAAAAAGCCCATGCTCTGACTGTAACTCAGCGTCTCAACAACAACAAACAAATTTTTTCATGATTCTATAGTGAATAGAAAGTTCAAAGAACAGCGTTTATTTGAAATAGGAATATTTTGCCACTTTGTCCTTACTGACATTTTTGATCAATTCGATGCATCAATGCAGAATATACCTATTTTTTGTTGTTGTTGTTGTTTTTAAAGTCTTAAACCTAAAACTAGTTATTGTTCAATAATATTAACCTTTTGAGCCTCTTATAGGTCTCGAGCAACATTGTTGATTTGCTTAGCCTATATGATTTTCATCTGTTGTTCAACTCAGTGCCATTTTAAGCCAACTGAATGCGCGTATTACCTTTTAAATCAATCTTAACTAAATTGCCTCAATACAAAAATGCAATATGCCATGGCCACTGACTTTAAAGAGTCTCATTTTTGCAAAGTCATAATGGCGTCTGAGAGAGGAAGACAAACAAGAGTATCATCGTCATGCCTATTTGCATGAGATCCAGTTCAATATCTGGCCAAGAGCCACAGTCCATCAGACAAGACAAGGTTATGGCAAGGATTTATGTTAAGAAACCTTGTAATTACCTTCACAAACAATGATTTGTGATCAAGGTAAACAGTATTGATCTGTTGTTGATTTATAGCTTTCTTAAAATTCACTGCTTCTGATGGGTATCAATCACCATGGTCCTGCCCACTCGCTCTTGAGCGTCTCAGTGTTTCTGTAGAGAGCTACAGCAGGTTTCTGCAAGTAATTTAATGTATAAATCAAGATTATTTTGCAATATTATGCCCTTCTGAAAAAGTCTGACTGATTTAAATTGCATTTTTAACAAATTAAGTTACTGTAGGAAATGTGTTTAAACATATAGAGATACAGTATACTAAAGTTATAATACTAAATCAGTATAGTTTTTATTATGATTGTTTTTAAAACTTTATAGGTATTTGAATTATTTCAGTTTAAATTCAATTTTAAAATAATATATAAGAAGTTCTTTTTTTTTTTAATGTTCAAATACTTTCGAAAAGCAAAGTTTGCAATGTTGCGATTAATTTCTGAGCTGATTCGTTTGGTTTATGGCTGACAACTCTATTGCATTATTATTATTTATTTAATATAATTTTAAAACCAAGGTTGCAAAAAAAGTGGTAGGTCATTTTTGTATCTATTGATCGGTGTTCAGTAGACCAACGGTCAACATATGACATGTTATTTTGGCTAAATGGGCATTGTAAATAATATAATCAATAGACAATTGTAGCATTATGACCTATGTTTCTCATTTAGACAGTATTCTGGTTCAGCTAGTGAAATATTGCATTCATTCTGCCAATATGGACACTGTTGTTAGTCTAGTTGACCATAAACAGAGCACTTCGGTCGGAATGAGAAAGCTTACAGATGCATCAATAACTCTTATTGAGCTATGTTTGCTGTTTCTAAATGAACAGTGTCCATTTTATGAATGTTTAACGGGATGCAATATTGTGCTGGTTGGATCTCATATTGCCTCATATGCGCATTAATTATTTATTCTTTTTCTGACATTTCAGCTGCCCTTTACTGAGCCACTATTTTGCCAGCCACAGTGAATCTCCCTCAATACACATCAAAGAAATTTATCTTGCATCATGATACTAAACTTATTTATAGATATTAATTTTAATATCATGTTTGGGATTGTGGGAGTTTTAAATTTTGAGGCTCAGGGCTTCAGGCGAATCCCTGGTTGAAAGTTTAATGCGATGCAGTGCGAAGCAATGGAATCAGATTCAATCAGCAGACATACAAACATCTCCTCCACAGCCATGGTTTGATATTTTGGATCCTCACCATGCGGAATCGACATAAATAAGTGAATTAGTGCTTTATTGACAAGTTGAGAACATGATGCATCGGAGGCTTTGCAAAGATGATTAACTTTAGATGTTGCTGTAAAAACATGTCACTCTCTGGAGAGCTTTACCAGTGGTGCTATGCATGGCTTGATGCTCAAATACCGAACCGCGGTGCTTCTATTCGCTGGCTGTATTCTATTCACTCAGAGTAAGTGTTGAGTTAATGTCCCATGTGCTGAGTTTATGCCATCAGATGTATTAGAATCACAATAATGCAAAAGCAGAAATGCATGTTAACTTGTAATCTTAATAATTCAATATATATCTCATAAGCAGTTAGGAAAGTGATGATCTGGTGAAGTCAGATCTCTGCTGCTTGTAGCATTTGTTTTACATGTTGTTTGTTTTCCCAGCCCATTTCCATTCCATCCATCAGATATCATTCACTCCTAAAAAAAAGGTTCTTTATAGGCAATGATGGTTCTATGAAAGACCTTTAAAGGAATAGTTCACCCAAAAATGAAAATTCTGTCATTAATTACTCACTTTCATGTTGTTCGAAACCCATAAGTTCATCTTCAGAACACAAATTAAGATATTTTTTGATTAAACTACCACAGAAATGCAACTATCACATTCAAGGACCAGAAAGGTAGTAAGGACTTGTGACATCAGTGGTTCAACCTTAATTTTATGAAGCTACGAGAATATACTTTTGTATACTTTATATACAGAAAGTATTCTTGTAGCGTCGTAAAATTATGGTTGAACTGATTCAATGGACTATTTTAACGATGTCCTTATGACCTTTCTAGGCCTTGAACGTGTCAGTTGCATTGCTGTCAATGCGGGGTCAGAAAGCTCTTGGACTTGATCAAAAATATTATAATTTGTGTCCCAAAGATGAACAAAGGTCTTACGGGATTGGAACGACATGAGGGTGAGTAATGAATAATAGAATTTAAATTTTTTGGTGAACTATCCCTTTAAGAATGCTTGATTCACGAAAGAATCAACCTTTACAGTTGATTCTTTTTAATTAATTAGTCAGACAGGGGTGTGTTTCCCAAAAGCATCGTTAGCCAACTATGGTCGCAAGTTCCGTCGTTATCAACATAGTTCAAAGATTTGGTGTTTCCCGAAACCATAGTTCAAACGAACATTCGCAAACAGCGTCACAAACTTATGTAGTTGGAACTACAGCTTTCGACCTGTGGTTAGAAGCATAGTTCCTTGTTAGGAAGACATATGGGCTCAGTAAGTTATGCTCTTGGGCACAATAAGCAAGCGAACATGCAGTACAATGTATATCTTTCACTCAATCTAATTATAAATGCATTTTAATCTATGTATTTTTAAGCTTCCTCTGTAAGCGCAGTTTTTGAATAGTGCGCATGCGCATAAATGCTTTTAAAAGGGAACCCCGAAGTATGACGTAAGAGGGAAACCGAATAAAACATCAAATAAAGCGATATGACAGGACACAAAAAATTGTGAATTAGTCATCAGGTGCCATGTTCAATATAGCTGCATTTTAGAGATCTCTTATCCGTTAAATAGCATAAGTCAATGGAAAGCTTATTTATTCAGCTATATAGTTTAATTGACTTATGACTGGTTTTGTGGTCCAGGGTCACATTTGATTTGGCTCATTATTTGTGAATGCATTGTGAACATATTAGCAATTCTGTCTTTCTAAATAAGAATTCCTTCCTGAAATATAAGCATGCAGGTTGGTTTGAGGATTTATTTTCTATTCAAAGTAAGATGCTATGATATTGAAACATCACAGCTGGTGTTTCAGTCTCCGCAGGAAATGCCAGCAGTATGCATTAGTTTCATGTCCCTTCACATAGTTGTTTGATTCTCCAGGGTGATGGGATGTTCAGATCTGTGAAACTAGTATTCATTTTGGGGATGGTTTTAAGCTGACAGTGAGTGAGTGCAATGACCCAAACCAGGGGATGTTGTTATTGCGACATGTTATAAGTATTTGCACAATAAAGATAAATCCAAGTCCCACTGGGTCAAGTAATCTTACAAAGACACTTCACCCTAAGACGTCTTTGTAAAACTTTTGGCAATTAATATGTGTAATGAAATCCCAAGCGGAACTTGTCTAAAACTTCAATTGAGACTGAAGCTGGAAATAATTGCATCTTAACAGGAAAAATATGGTTTGCTGAATTTACTGACAAAACTATGCTGCAACAGCTTAGTCTCCAAAGCCAAAAGCCCATTTCTCTTTTGAAAACCAAGCAGACATTCAATAGTAAATCTCTTGAGTAGCTTGTAAGTGATATCTTTGGCCTTAGTATATTAAAACTATGAAAATATTCTTAGTCAATATTTTTGTCATGTCATATTGATTCTGAAATGGCATCAAATATTCATTGACCAAAACAACATTTGATTTGAAATTTGATTTAATTTTGAACCAGTTTAAACAAATAGTTCACCCAAAATTGAAAATTTGTAATGTTTTTATGAGCTGTAAGGACTCTCATTCTGGCGGCACCCATTCACTGCAGAGGTGAGCAAGTGATCTAATGCTAAATTTCTCCAAATCTGTAATAAATGCAGTATTCTCATACAATATTGTGAATTCTTAATATTTCAGTTATTCGTTGCCCGTTTTTGGTGTGTAGAAATTCATTTTCCACAATAAATAATATATTGTTGTATTTTAAATGTTCATTACTCAAGTTATTTGAGTTAGTTGTACTCAATATTTTTGAGTTTGGTTGTCACAGAATTTTTAAGTTTTGTGCCACATGACTTCAAGTACAATTAAAGTGTGTTAGTTAAATGCTACTAAGTATTGAGTTAAGTAATACTAATACTTTTTGATTTTATATAACTTGATTTTTATAAGTATTGTTAACTTATACAATGGCACAAATGATTGAAAACTCATAATAAGAAGTCATATTAACTTAATATTTGAGTAGACTGAAAACTTTTAATTAAACTATAATCAAAAACTACAAATAGCAGTATTTAATAGAAAAATTTAACTTCTGAAAACATTATTTTTAAGTTTATTAACTCAAAAAATGAAGGTAATCGATTGCCTTAATTTTTTCGAATTCTGTTAACTTATCGGGGTTTACAGTGTAGTTAGTGCCCTTTTCTGTTTAGGATGTAAATTCTTAGATCAAGATCATTTGTGCATCCTTAGCATTTTGTGCATATATAAAAGTTGTAATATTATGTTTATTTTTGTGTATATTTCTGACTAATCTCACATAGGATGCGTCTGGGAGAGAACGGTCTAAAATAAACTGCTACTGAAGCACGAAGCATCAGAGCTGCTGCCGAGAGGAAGAGTTGTTTGGCTCTGCGATGTGACGGGTTAAGATGTCGAATTTGCAGCAGATATCAGCAGAGCCTTGCTGCAATAAAACAGCTCTGATCTGCCTGCACAGGCAGAGCCGTGTCTCACCTTCTCAAACCATAAAACACTTCTCTCAGGGTGGAAAGCGGAGAGAGCGCAGGCCTCGTGAATGATGCCAGGGGAAAGACGAAGCTGGAGCCCTTCATAGATTAGTCACTTATGAAGAGAGAGAGATAAAAATAGTTAGCAGCAAACCCTTGTGGAAGAGAGATGCCAGTTCCTGTTGTTCACAAATCACCTTGAGAAATGAGAGGTTGGAAATTGCTTTTCAGATATTTGACGAGCTGTGAAGGAAACTTGGTGGGTGAATGTTTTGGTTGTAATGATCGTATAATTCTGTGAAATGGCAGCAATGTTTTTTTTCTTGACTTTATCTAATTAAATGTCTTAATAACCATTCTCTAAGTCCATTTAGAGAGACTATTACCTTGACCACTTTACATACTCATCGTTAATTGGATGTGTGGAGTGTTCGAAAATATTCACTCTTTAGCACAACATTTAACATTTTTAAGCTAAGTGGATTTTGAATGCAAAAAGAAATGCCAAAGAATGCAAAAGAAAAAAGTAAAAAAAAGTTTTAAAAAAGTTCAAAGATATATTAGCTGTAGGTATTCCACTGTTCTACTAACATGTTTGACAAAATATCCAAGGCATTTCAACAAAAGCCTTTATTCTGTGGAAAAAACAGTGATTAAAATGAAAAAACGGTAACTACTATAGCACAAAAGAAATATGCAATTAAAATTGTGAAGGGTTACAGCTATAAGAAGTGTACAGGCCCTTGCTTTGAATGACTTCAGCATATCTTCAGCCGCAGGACATCGCTAGTTTCTCAGACTGCTCTGGTTTGATCTTGGTCCACTCTTCTTCCACCTCCTTCCATAGATTGCTAACTGTATTGGGTTTCTTAGCCATAACTTCACCCCCAATGATTTTCAGTCAGGTTGAGATCAGGACTCTGTCCCAGCCATTTTATTATTTCAGTGCTCTTGGCTTCAAGGAACTACTTCACCTGTTTTGCAATGTGAAGGGGAGCATTGTCTTGCATAAAAATTGCAGGCTGATTGGGAGATGCTTGCAGAGAAGCAACTGCTTTTTGCTGAAGGAGGTTCTGATAAACATTTGCATTCACCCTCCAATGCATCTGTATAAGAGGCCCAACTCATCTTCCTCCTCCACCTTTCACTGACTTACACAATTTACACACTAGGGCTTCAGTCTTTCCTCAGTTTGACGCAGAAAACAAATTGTTTCCCATCAGATCCAAATAAATTAAACTTGCTTTCATCACTAAAGTGAACTTTGGACCAGTTCTCCTCTCTCCACACAACATGCTCCTCAGCAAAGGTGTGCTTAGGTTTTTGATTCTTTCTGCTGATGAGAGGTTTGGTCACAGTCCAACTTCTCTTAAACATGTCAAGACAGACCCTTCCCTGTTCAACACTGAGCTACCAAGCAATTCCAGCTGCAGTGCTGAACCCATTTCCCACTAAGTCTCTGCATTTTCTTGTCTTCTTGTGCATTCATCTTAAGTGGACGATCAGCCTTTTTGGGGGACTTGAATTGAATTAGTGTCATTGTAAACCTGCAATATTCGAGAAATCACAGATATGGAATGAACAGCTTCTCTTGTAGTGGCTGAAAGGGTCATCCCTATCTTGTAATCTCAGTGAATATGGGTATTTTTTTTTATGTATGTTGTCCCTGCTCAGTATCATTTTACTTACTCCCAATTTTATTTATTTATTTATTTATATTTGGCCTTACTATTTAGTTTTGTTTCCCCCGTAGGATATAATAATTTTTTTTTTTTTTTTCAATATTGCATGTGGCACTGAATCATACCAGGCTTAACATTCAGCCATCTTTCCATTCAGATTTCTTATTCCTAAAAAAGCGAGACCTGAGGCATGGGCCCTGGATTTAATCTGCCTAATCCTCCCACTCAGCTTCCCTTCTGCAGTGCGTTTGTCTATGCATACAAACGAGTGTGTAGGCAAGGTGAAAGAGTAGTTTCTTCTTGCTTTGTATATGAAAGCCTCCTCATCCTCCGAGACCTTGCAAAATATGAAAAAACATTAAGAGGGTTCAAAATTATTTCATGGAGCATGCCTTGAATTGAGCTCTTGTATATGTCATCAGATGTGCCGCTTTGTAGCGCATTTTATAGACACTGCTTGTGGTTTTCGATCTTTTTGGCAATTACAAGAGCAAATCACATTTTTAATAGAGCATGGGCATATAATTGAACTTGCATGCTTGAATAGGCATAGAAGTCATTTGTTCCTTAAAAAAAAAAAAAAAAAATGAAAACGAAAACAACTTGAATATTTGTCAGAGCTCATTTCATTAGGGCAGAGAGGAGAGATGAGGGGAGATTTCTTATTGCATCTGAAAGGATGTCCATGTCTCTTGGGTTTCTCCAGAGCATGAACTCATTCCGTTATTGATCATCTTATATTCATCACCAGATAGCCTTTGTTATCTCAAGTGAAAGCAGTGCATATATTTAACTTCTAGACATTAATCAACAATATTACATGACCTTTTCACAGGGAACCTTGTTTCCACCGATAGATAGATAGATAGATAGATAGATAGATAGATAGATAGATAGATAGATAGATAGATAGATAGATAGATAGACATATAGACATATAAATAGATAGATGCAACTTTTTAGCTCAAAATTCAGACTTTTTTCTTGAAATTCTGAGAAATTTTCAGAATTGTGAAAAATATACTCAAACGTACAATTGTGGAAGAAAAGCCAGAATAGTGAGATATAAACTTGGAGTTTTGAGTAAAAAAAAGTCAGAATTGTGAGCCTTGAAGTTTTTTTTTTTTTTTTTCGGTCTGGAAATGTGGAAATTGTGAGAAGTTTTTTTTTTTTTTAATCCAACAGCATAATCAAGCTTCACTAACATTAACATTGTTTGAATGAATACTGTATGTAAATCACAGAATTATATTTGCAGAAGTTGTTATTCTGATGATTAATTGAGTAATCATTAATGGTAATTAATTATTTTGTAGTAAAAAATTGACCTAAGTGAACAATAGCCTTTCAAACGACTTAAAATACATATATAATAGCAATGAGGCAATAACAATCAGTTCAAATAAAGTATCAAAAGCAAGTAATCATATGGTTTTATTAAAACTGTTAAAATACATAATGTATTATAAACAATAGAGCTATAACAAATGCCTGCAGAGGGCGCCAACGGCCTGACGTTTGTTTTTACACTTAAAGGGGTCATCGGATGCTAAGTTCACTTTACATGCTCTTTGAACATTAGTGTGTATTGGCAGTGTATGTACAAATCTACCCTGTAATGGTAAAAATCCATGCAGTGGTTTTTAATTAATTTGTAAAAATAATATTCCCTTTTTCAAATCGAGCCATTCTCAGATGCCTGTCATTGTTGCGTCACACCCACAGAGGCCGCACAATAGTTGTTTGACATGAGCTCTTACCTCAGATCAATTGTAAGAGTCCAGCCTCCATGTTTTGATGCCGGAGCAGGGATGTAAGTTAGACAAGAATTGAGCGATTGAGGTGTTGTGTTGCTGGATGTAATAATGAACGTAGTGGTCGTCATTTACTCCCGACATCAGAGCCACTGAAGATGCAGTGGATTATGTTTGTTTGTGAAGGGAATGCGCCTTCCGATCTACATATATCCGTCTATATCCGCATGAATCATTCGTGATCCAGCTTCACTTACAGCAGAAGTGAGTATAAGGGTTTTTTTATGAATCTTTGCGATCGCCTTTTCTAATAATGTGCTAGTTAGCAAGTTTAGCGGCTAAATGCAGTAAACAGGCTCGTCAATCCACAGAGAGAAGAGAGGGGCGGGGCGAGCAGAGCTTATTGCATTTAAAGCAGCCTCGACCAGAATGGGATGATTTTTGCAGAGCTGAATTTGGCAAGGTAAAAAGGATGTTGTTTTACACAACCATTGAGAATTTTTAACCAAAGTATATTATAGACTTTTCATTAAGACCCTAGAGAACCATATCAGTTTGTGGAAAATGAGCATCCGATGACCCCTTTAACTACACAATCTAATCCGTGTTTAATATTGTCTCAAAAACATTTACTTCAAATGTCCACCTAATCTTTAATATTCTGCCATTTCTTAATGATAAAAAAGCTAAAGTCACTGTAATTTCTTGAATATGTGGACATCAAAACGTGCAACCTCAGAGTGAGGGTTTGAAATTTTTTTACATTTTTGAAATTGCGATGAACAGTTAACATATTAAAGATAATGATGTATTCTCCTGTGTTTGCGTTTAGGTTTATAAATGATTTACCTCACAAATCTGATGAAATAACTCTCGTTGCGCTCCCAGATGAACGTTATAATAAACCCGAACTCGCAGCAATATGCAGAGATGGAGTTTGAGATGCTCCACACATGTAAATAATAAATGATGAAGGAGCCGCTCTGATATGCACATACTGTATGTAACACGCATGTAAATAATTAAATTGCATACATTTAAACCTGCATGTCATATACTTATTTAATTGAATTGTAGCATATTTGTGAATTTTTTTTTAACAGCATTATGCTTTATTATGATTTTTAAATGGGTTTAATGTGGAATGTGCCATTTCCGGTTTGTTGCCGATTACTGGACATGGGCAAAATGCAATCAATGTTTTTTTTTTTTTTTTTTAAATCAAATACTCGAATAGAATCAAGAATTGTTTGCAGCCCTAGTTAAATATTCAAAGCAAAACCCCTTACCAGAAAGTTCAAGGAATACTTCTAAGCACTGAAAAACTAAAAGTGAACTCAGATATTTTTTTGGTCACATGCTGCTTTCACAATGTAATTAAGTCCCATGGTCGTCAACATCGAGATTAGACTCGGATAAGAGCGACACCTGCGCCGTTAGCAGAATGCTTATGAACACAGCACTGTCAGCATCTTATAAAAGCAAGAAACAATAAAACAAACACGCTGCAGACGCCTCTGATGGGGAGATGGGCCGCTCGGTATAAACCGTCTCCCCAAGGACAAAGTGTGGCAGTAACATCTCCAGGAAAGATGATTGATGATAGTGTATAATTCCACACGTTGACTCTCACCTCAGAAGCAGACTTTTCCTTCAACTTACATAAAGTTGGCCCCACTCATTGTAAGCTTTTTAATTTCCTCTGTTTGGCAAGGGGTTATCATGAAGGATGAGCGTGAAAGACATTTCAAGGGCACAGTGATGCTGTAACTCAGGCAGAGATTCAGCCTTTGGTGTTAAAACAGTGTGGGATTGTGTCTCACCATGTAATGAATGAGAAATTGCAGTGTGCCTGGTTAATACACTGTGAAAACACTGTCTGAAAGTATATGAATAATGCTTTATTTTCTTTTGGTTTTTTACATGAAGGACAAAAATGAAGTCTGATGGAGCGACGCCAGTTTACTAATCCAGCATGTTGATCATTCATTATTAGGTAGAACTTAAATTCATTGTTAAGGGAGCTTGGAGGCCCAAAGGTGCTGAATTAAGGTTGAAACTTTCATCAATATCTCATCAGTGCCTCCCCAACATGATAGTAGTGTGAATGGTAAACGTGCGTTTTGGCAGATTGTCATTATAAAAGTTATTTAACCTTATTGAATATAGTAGGAAGAATAATAATGCTTGGCTAGCAATTAGTCAGTTATTCTTATCAAAGCCGACCTACATAAACATATTAAATCACATAACATGCACAGACTGCTAAGTATCATTTTGAATGCATTTGATTATTTATTTACTTACTCATTCAATTAATTCTTATATATAGTGTACAATGGCATTACAAATCTGTAAACTGATTCAGCAAAAACGATTTGCTGATAAAATAATTTAAAAGCATTTAAAGAACGTTTTTGTCAGAGTCATTGTTACTATTTATTTTGTTATTATTCATTTTCATTTTTACACCAGACACATATATCGGTTCAAAATATCTGCTATACTTGATCTTGAATAATCTGTATCGAGACCCCTACACAAAATACTAAAGGAATAGTTCACCCACAAACGAAAATATGAAAAAAAAAAAAAAAAATGTACCCTCAGGCCATACAAGATGTAGATGAGTTTGTTTCTTAATGTGAACAGATTTGGAGAAATTTAGCATTACATTATTTATATACCAACATCTGCAGTGAATAGGTGCTATTAGCGAGCAAAAACATCACATTAATCCACATGACTCCAGTCCATCATTTAACGTCATTAAGGCTATAAACAGTCACTTCTGGTCAAACATTTAAGTCCATAATTAATAATAATGCTTGCTCCAGGGGAAAAAGTCCATCTCCTGTTGTCCTCTCGCAAAAAATCCGACTTAGAACTGTTTCGGGCTGTTTTTGCTAAATTATGCTTGATGTGTGCATATTTCTCTCCTGATTCAGATGAGACAACTTTTCCACTGTGAAAAGCAATTTTATGGATAGAGGACTTGGATATCTTAGATTTGCTTATTCCAAAAACAACTTTTTACTTCATAAAATGTTAACTGGTTATTGTGATGTTTTTACCAGCTGTTTGAACTGTCATTCTGACGGCACCCATTCACTGCAGAGGATCTGTTGGTGAGCACATGATGCTAGATTTCTCTATTAAATCTCTTTCAATGAAGAAACAAACTCATCTATATCTGTACAGGTGTCATTTTTCAGCAAATTTGAAATTTTGGGCGAACTATTCCTTTAATTACTAAACGTAATAATAGTAGTGCTCTGGGAAATCTTCGCCGTACTTTTTTTTTTTCTCTTTTTCTGGTTGACTTTTTTTAGTGTACAAATTATACAAGGTGAATTGTTTCAGTATGTACTGCATATTTAGTCATTGAATAAAAATGATGTTGCATGTGAAATGGAGGTGTCAGGAGAACACCGGTATTGATTGTACAGTGTTACTATGGGTGTTTCCTTTCAGTCCATTTTGACAGGCGTTGCTGTAGGTGACACAATGTGTTTCCGTTTGCTTAGCTTGTTCTTCCTGACTGCATGAGCAATTGATATTAAAAGTCAAAGAATAAGGCCTACATTACAGCCTAACATGTTATTAATTGAGGTGTGGATTCTTTATAAATATGTGACCCTGGACCACAAAACCATCTAAAAATCACCTGAAAGCTGGGACAATACAGGACAATAGTAGAGATACAACTATTTGAAAATCTGTAATCTAAGGGTGGAAAAAAATCAAAATATTGAGAAAATTGCCTTTAAAGAAAGGAAAATTACGTTTGGATATATTCACGGCAGAAAATTTACAAAATACCTTCAATGAACATGATCTTTACTTTATATCCTAATAATTTTTGGCATAAAGGAAAAAACTATAATTTTGACCCATACAAATATACCCATGCTACTTATGTCTGGTTTTGTGGTCCAGGGTCTCATATTTATTTCCAAAATAGGAAATAAGGAAAAAAGGGTCCTGACATGATTAGCTCCTGTAAAAGTTTTTATGACGTTTGGATTCGGTATCAAAATAGCATATTACACTGATCAAAATTATAAACACAACATTTTTTTTTGCCCCCATTTTTCATGAGCTGAACTCAAAGATCTAAGACTTTTTCTATGTACACAAAAGCCTATTTCTCTCAAATATTGTTCACAAATCTGTCTAAATCTGTGTTAGTGAGCACTTCTCCTTTGCCAAGATAATCCATCCACCTCACAGGTGTGGCATATCAAGATGCTGATTAGACAGCATGATTATTGCACAGGTGTGCCTTAGGCTGGGCACAATAAAAGGCCACTCTAAAATGTGCAGTTTTACTGTACTGGGGGGGTCCAGGGGGGTTCCGAAAACCAGTCAGTGTGACCACCATTTGCCTTATGCAGTGCAACACATTTCCTTCGCATAGAGTTGATCAGGTTGTTGATTGCGGCCTGTGGAATGTTGGTCCACTCCTCTTCAATGGCTGTACAAAGTTGCTGGATATTAGCAGGAACTGGAACACGCTGTCATATACGCCGATCCAGAGCATCCCAAACATGCTCAGTGGGTGACATGTCCGGTGAGTATGCTGGCCATGCAAGAACTGGGATGTTTTCAGCTTTCAGGAATTGTGTACAGATCCATGTAACATGGGGCCATGTGTGACATCTGTGGCATTGTGTTGTGTGAAAAAACTGCACATTTTAGAGTGGCCTTTTATTGTGGCCAGCCTAAGGCACCCCTGTGCAATAATCATGCTGTCTAATCAGCATCTTGATATGCCACACCTGTGAGGTGGATGGATTATTTTGGCAAAGGAGACGTGCTCACTAACACAGATTTAGACAGATTTGTGAACAATATTTGAGAGAAAAAGGCCTTTTGTGTACATAGAAAAAGTCTTAGATCTTTGAGTTCAGCTCATGAAAAACTGGGGCAAAAACAAAAGTGTTGCGTTTATAATTTTGGTCAGTGTATTTCCAAATGCATGAAATGCATAACTCGAAACTACTGTAAGTCTACACAATACCAGGACACAACCTAATGAGGCAAATCATGTAATGTAATTACCCTGCTCACTCAACTGTCTGCTTCATCAAATATAATTTGCTATTAGTAAAAATAAATCAAATGGCATAATAACTCAAATAAATCATTCATAGTTGGTCAGGTTTTTTTTCCTTGCCACTTGCTTCAGTGTTTAGAATCACATACAACATATTATTACAATTGAAAATGATCAGTTTCTGGGCTCTGTTACATTCTGTTACAAGTTTATATGTTAGCTCATTGTCTCCCACAAAAATAAAGGATGATTCTCAATATTGTTCAGGTCTTTTTTTTTTTATTGAACTTGAAGTTCAATAATAATAGTTATTAAATTATTAAAATGTCTGAGACCGCACTGAATTTTTTTTTAAAGTTATATGGTTTAAAAAAGCATAATAAAATATTTATTTATTTATTTATTGACTTACCAACCAACCATTTAACCAAAGCTGCATTTTTTTTTTTTTTTTTGTTTTTGGTCGAACAGTAAAAACTGTTACTGTAATTAACTTTTACTGTAACTATGATTAACTTTTGTTATAACTAAATAAGTGTAATTTATTCCTCATTATTTTCAGCAGCTATTACCCCAGTGTTCCATTGTCAAATAATCCTTCAAAAATTACTAATATGCTGAACTGATGCAATAAAATAATATTCTAATTATTATCGAAGTTGAAATCAATTGATTTAAATATCTAGAAACCATGATAATGTTTGTCATGATCAATTAATCAATAAATTAACAAAGTTCAAAATAACAGCATTAATTTGAAATAGAAATCTTTAGTAAATGTCTTTATTGTCAGTGCTGACTAATTTAATGCCTCCTTGCTAATTAAAAGAATTTATAAAACTTTGCTGTGACAGAACGAATAATGATTCTGCACTATTTCTATGCCACTAATCATATATTCAAACTTTTTATAATTGATGTGACTACTTAGTTCTTTAGAACTTTTCATTTAAATTGTGAGGCTGAAAATGAAATCTGCAACAGAAAAGTTTGTATTAAATTAGTAAAAACTATATTTGCTGGAGTTCTCAGACTTTGGGACCCCAAAGATGGATCTCTCAAAAGCTTCTCTCCTCTGCCCTTTCTCTCACCTGATACTTACTCTTAATTGTACTGTGCGGAAATGGTAAGGCCCCTCAGGTCTAAATAATGATTTTGAGAACATGACAGAGTGCTGACTGGGGCTTTCAGCAGACGCTGTAACCTCAGCTGGTGTTGGGAAAGAGGGACTGTCAGGGACAAGCAGCGGCAGACGGCCTGTCTGGAGCCTTTGGCAATTGCCCTCATTGATTGAGACAGATGCAAGGGTGTGCTGAGGGACGTTTTACAAATTGAAGCTGATACTCGAGTCATAGAAGCACAGAGAGAGTGCCAGATTCACACCACTGATATCAGCTGGGGGTGCCGCGGATGCTACGGATGGACTGAGCGGCGGTGCTTCTGACAGATTGTCTTTTTATAGGGTTTGTTTGGATGGATGGCTAGTTTGCTGCTTAGGAAATTGGACTTTCTTGCTTACGTTACGTAAACACAGAAAAACGTAAGTGTACAGATAGAGCCTCCGGAGAGTGGCATTCTGGGAAAGGTCCTTGTGCCGAGTGACTTACTCTTCTCCGCTCTGCATCAGCGCTGAGCAATTACATCTATATAAATATCATGCGACCTTGCACAGCGGTCCGTATCTCCGTATTACTGTAACTGAGCGCTCGGCCCCGGCCCAGCAAACCGGCTGCAAACTCCATCAGGAATTCGGCTGCCCCGCTTCAGTAGCTGCACTCGATCCCCAGGAGTGACCCTGGCATCACCCTCCATTTTTCACCCCCACTCAGGCACATACAGAGACATAAAAGCACTGACAGGCTCTGAAAGCAGAAGCTGTCACCCTCAAAGGGCCGGTATGTATCTTTTATGGGTCCCGGCCTTTAACGGAGACATTTGTCTTTTGAGTGTGCTTTTTCTTTGGTGTGAATAGTGTATGTTAAAATGTGTCGGAGGATCAAACTGTTAAAAGTTTTACCTTACAATGGCAAATCAATCATTTGTAGAGTCTTGGCTTTGGCTTTGAAGCGTTAGCAGCTTTCAGTGCCCACGCAGCTGTCAAATTATTGACTGTACTTTTGTCGCCAGATGGTTGCATTACTGGAGAAAATAATTAGAGACTGTACTGGGGATTTCAACAAAAGAGGTTAAAAAAACTATTAATTTTGTACACTTTGTATACTGACATGTCCATAAATGTCTCTCATCATTGCTATTTGTCAGGGTTTAAAGTTCCTTGCTGTCTTTTTATTTTTAATATTGTTTTTAAAGGGCACCTATTATGCAAAATTCACTTTTACATGTTTTTTTAAACATGAAAATGTGTTGGCAGTGTGTGTACACAGCCACCCTAAAATTATTTTAAAAAATCCCCATAAATCATATGCATTTTCTCAAAACAAGCTGTTTGCAGAATATGTAAAATGTGATGTCACATTTTACAGGCCCCACCCTGAGTGAGCAGCATTCAAGCATTCAAGTAAGAAATGTCGTCTTTCTGTTTTTATTTTATTGTTTGGATCACATTAACAGCACAGACAGCAGTATAGGTACTGTATATTACACTGATGTCACTTAATAAACAGATCTAATATAAACATGCAATTTCTTTCCCAGCTGTTTAATTTCAGAGTCATAACCAACTGTGTTTTTGAGCCTCATGTGTGTATTTCAACAAACTTGTGTGTATTCAACAGTTTAAGCGCAATAAGACATGAAAGAGAACTTCGTTTAGTACTCACATGTCATGTGACAGCCACTTTCTGTGCCCGTACTTCGGATATGTGTGCTCAGAAAACCGTATATCAGAAATTTAAACTGATATGGCTTTAAAATGCATGATTTCAGCGCGATACAAATGATAATCAAAACCAAACAAATGTTTTTTGGCAGAGTATCCAAGCTACAAACTGTAAAGCCATTGCCCTAGTCTGGAAAAGAGGGGCGGAGATCGGCAGCTCATTTGCATTTAAAGGTACATGCACAAAACAGTGTTTCTGCTTCCAAAACAGGCATTTTCAAAATGGTATAATAAATGATCTGTGGGTATTTTGAGCTGAAACTCTTATTAAGATTTTACCAAAATTTTCAAATTTTAAAACAATTATTTTAAGTTAACCAATTTAAAAACCGTAACATTATAAAGTATTATTATATTAAGTATTATTATATTATATTTTTAAAGTGATAGTTCCAGTTGACGGTAGCCATTCACTTGGCACAATGGTATGTTTTCCATTCAATAGAAGTCAATGTCTACCATCAGTTGTTTGGTTACCAACATTCTTTCAAATATCTTTTTTTATGAAGATGTTTCAACAGAAAAAAAAAAAAAGGAAACACATACAGATTTGGACCTACACTGTAAAAAACAATTTGTTGAGTCAACTTAAAATAACTTGTAACCTTGCTGCCTTAAAATTTTAAGTTCAGTCAACTCAAAAAAAGTTTATTCAACTTGAAATGTTAAATTATTCTGACAACTTAGATATTTGAGTTGAATCAACTTAAAATTTTAAGGCAGCTGGGTTACTTAAGTTTAGCAAACACAATCATCTAAGTTGTTACTTAGTACAACTTAACATTTCAAGTTGACTAAACTTAATTTTAGTTGACTGAACTTAAAATTTTAAGGCAGCAGGGTAACAAATTATTTTAAGCTGACTCAACATATTTTTTTTTTTCATTTTTACAGTGTAGAGGAAGAATGATGACAGAATTTTCTTTTTTGTGTGAACTATCCCTTTAAGTGTAATTCTTAAATGTTTATCATGTATTTCTGTAATAGCAAATTTAAAATGTTTCTTATTATCAACATTGCAAACAGTTGTGCTGCTTAATATTTTTGTGGAAACTTATGGACACTTTTTGTCACTCTGTCACTTTTGATCAATTTAATGCATCCGTTCAAGATCAAATTAGTAATTTATTTCAGAAAAAAAGTAGTGTACATAATTGAATTATGCTACTGAAGTATTCTTTCTTGTTTGCAGAATTTGTTATATGTGACCCTGGACCACAAAACCAGTCATAAGTGTTAATTTTTCAAAACTGAGATTTATACATCATCTGAAAGCTGAATAAGTAAGCTGTACACTGATGTATGGTTTGTTAAGATGATATGACAATATTTGGCCAAGATACAACTATTTGAAAATCTGAAATGTGGGGGTGCAAAAAAATTTAAATGTTGAGAAAATCGCCTTTAAAGTTGTTCAAATGAAGTTCTTAGCAATGCATATTACTAATCAAAAATTAGGTTTTGATATATTTACAGTAGGAAATCTACCAAATTTCTTCATGGAACATAATCTTCACTTAATACGCTTATGATTTTTGGCATAAAAGAAAAATCGATAATTCTGACGCAATGTATTTTTGGCTATTGCTACAAATATACCTGTGCTACTTAGGATTGGTTTTGTGGTCCAGGGTCTCACATGTGCAAAAAAAAATCAGCCAATAAGATCTTACATTTTACCTTTGTGGAGTTAAATGGACATACATTACTTTCTGGTGTAAAAGTGTTGTATGTAAAGACAAACTTTGTAAAGAGAAATTCATCATTCTGTTTCCAAGTACAAACCGTTCTACTGCAGTGATATCTGGACACAAGCCAGCATCTTTGAAAGCTGCGTATGGAAATTGAAGACAAGTTGCAGTTTATTTGAGCAACAGTAAAAACTCCTTGTTGCAAGATTCCCATCAACCTTTCTTTTTCGTGTCCCAGTTGTACCACCCCCACTTTGATAGCAAATGCATGAAATAACGACAGCACTCAGCTGATTGGAAAACATCTAGCTGCTCCATTTTGCTAAAGATTAGTTGCTGATACCTTGGCTTAGTCAGACTAGTTATTGAATAGTACTTGATAGATTTCCTGTGGTCTTATGACAGTGCTTTTAATTGAGTTTTAAAACGGTGTGTCACCTGTTCTCATGATGGTATTATATTATCTCTTGTATTCTCATAATATGTTTGCGTCTGTAAATAGAGGCTTCCCTTTGCCTTTTCAAAAGTGAGTCTAAAGTTTGTTTTTAGCTGCATGCCCTTTCCGTCTCTCAGCAGAAAAGGGCATCGTGCCTCAGAGAGCAGAATTGGGCCATGCCATAACAATGCTTTAATTTACAAGATTTGTGTACTTGCCATGCCTAGAGAGACAACCTATGAATCTTCACCTCGCCGTTTAGTATAGACACGGCTGGTGGCAGGAGGTTCGCTTCATTCAGCTCAGAAGTGAACGAAGATCCCTCTAGCGCCAATCGATACGGTACAGGAATCTGATAAACACGCGCGTCTCTCTGAAAACCCCGGTCTGGCAAGTTACATTAAATAATGAGAGGACTCATTATTTCCAGAGGGAAATTAGGGGGCTCTTTGATGGATGGCATATTTCAATATCTGAGTGAATTATTGTGCAGCTGGAACATAAAGCAGTCATTTGACTCCTCAGAGTGGTTAGAGGCACAGAATCAATCACCTGTTCCTTCGCACAAAATTAAGAACCTCAGGTGCTCTTGCATTCTTTTAGAGGTGTCGGAGCAAATGAGAGTCGTAATGGCATTTACCTGGCTGAAATTCGCTATTGATAACAGAGTAAATGAGGTATTTGTCTGCTAAAATGTTTCTGACGTGATTGTGGAGAAAAGATATGACACGTTTGAGTGGAATGTCATTGGAATGGCCTTTGCGAATGTCGAAAATGTTGAAAGTTTAAATGCTGAACTTTGTGGCTTTTTACATCTCCCGTTATATAAGCCGACTCTATCAAAAATGTATGAATAATATATTACAACATATGGGCTCTCCATGCCAGTCTAATTACGTGGGATTTAATATAGTTCTGTGCATTACCAAGAAGTAAGAATAGCCCTTTTGTTTGATCCCACTGATGAATTGAAAATATGGAGAAAAACATGCAAAGAGTGTCTCTCAGATTTGGTAAGGTCTGTTTGCATACTTTATATTATATACAGTATGCCAAGAAATCAAAAGAATCTAATTAACTTTTTTACTAATGCTTTTTTTAACAATTGTTTTTATTCTCTAGCACAATGCTTCTCGGTTGCAAACATTTAAATCTGCTATTATTGTTATCTATGGTTTACATACAGTTGAAGTCAAAATTTTTCATACACCAGAATCATGCAGAATCTGCAAAAGGTTAATTATTTTACCAAAATAAGAGGGATCATACAAAATGCATGTTATTTTTTTATTTAGTACTGACCTGAATAAGATATTTTACATAAGAGAGAGGAAAAAAAGAAAATAATAGTTGAATTTATAAAAATGACCTCATTCAAAAGTTTACATACGCTTAATTATTAATACTTTTTTTTTTTTTTTTTTGTTTAGTAATAGCTGTTCATGAGTCCCTTGTTTGTCCTATCCAGTTAAACTGCCTGCTGTTCTTCAGAAAAATCCTTCAGGTCCAACATTTTTGTGTATTTCAACATTTTTGTCTTTTCGGCAATGACTGTATGATTTTGAGATCCATCTTTTCACTCTGAGGGCAACTGAGGGACTCACATGCAACTATTACAGAAGGTGCAAATGCTCACTAATGCTTCAGAAGGAAGCCGGGGTGAAAACTTTTGAACTAAATAAAGATGTGTACATTTTTCTTATTTTGCCCAAATATCATATTTTCATTTAGTACTGCCCTTCAGAAGCTACAGAAGGATACTTACTTATTTCCCAGTGGACAAAATAAGTTACATTTACCCTGATCTGCAAATTCAAAAAGTTTTCACCCCCTGGCTCTTAAAAGCATTGGGTTTTATAGCACATTTTGTTTCATGTTCCTGGACTTTCTGTTTTATTAGCTTAATTTTGCACCTCATAGATGGTGCCTGAAACCATGATACTTGCTCTCTATTTTATGTAGTCATAGTGTCAATTCATCATGACAAACGCAATACACTTGTTATGACCTCAATCCTCTTTCTTCAGTATTTCTACACTCTTATTCCTGTAGAAATTCAGGCTTGGTTATTAATCATATGTGACCACCTCCACATCTGCTGCAGGGTAACGATGAAGAAATAGCTCTTTTGCCTTTGCATTTCTAACATGAGCCCTCAAAGACGGCAGACTATGTAGCCATTGTTCGATCGCCTGTTGAAGGTACCTCTAAGCATCATTACATTTCAATTCTGCAAAGAGTGACATACAATTTGTAAGGGGGAGACTCCAGGGAAATTAACTCAGAGATGACAGTTCACAAGACCAAGAGTTCTGAAAGCCAAAGTCAATTTTGCAGCCTGCTAGTATAATTATATGCCACCATCTTTGATGGAGGAAGATATTTGCACTTCATTTCCTGAGAACCAATGTCCAGGCTGGAATATTCATATGTTCTAGATATATCAGATTTAGGAAATAATAATAAAACACTAATAACACCAAATAAGAAAGCAAGAAAAATTACTTTTCAATCATCTGGCCGTAATTACAAATGCATGTTTTGCATAACCCATGTTTTGCATTTTAAGGGTCTGAATACATTTCATTTTGCTTTTATGTGATTATGATATGCTTGCGGCTGGGATTTGCCATGCAATTTTAATATGCTGTACTTGTCGGATAGCTAGATGTTGGTTGTAGTAAGCATTCGGATAAGTATATAAGAGAGGGAGGCCACATCTTGAAAGAAGCTGTGTCCCTCAAGTGTTGAATCTTTGCAGTGAATAGACTTTAATCTCTCATGGCCAAGTGCTCAAGTGTGTGCTGTAATTCAATGCTGCTGGCACACATTTGATTCTGTGAATCATATCTCCAAGCCATCGCGTAAGAACTGCAAATACGTTCACAATATATAATCAATGCTGTGAGCTACTCAAATGCTGTTGTGAGATGCAAAGAAATTAGGTAGAACGAAAGGTGTGACTCAATGTGTCAGTCAAAGGTACAAACTTTGACTTTTATTGCTGTTACAGATTGTGTTTCATTTCCTGTGCGACCTCCAGGGGTACGTCTCTCTTTCCTTTTATGGTTTATCCTCCCTGCAACTTATTCGCGTGGGGAACGTTGCTCCAGTTTTACCCGCAGATCTCGCCAGAACGTGTTGCTTATTTTCCTGCCGATGGGTTGGAGAACTATGATAAATGTTTGGATTTGATCACAAGCTTTGATCGAATATTCAGTTTAATTCAGCTTGTTGGAAACAAACACAACTGCTGAGAAAACCGGAATGTGTGTCTGAGCTTTTTATATTGAGAACATACGTCTGTGTGGGTCCAATGAAGTTCTTTGTTTTTTTTGTTTTTTTTTCTCCCCCCCCCTCTTGGTTTAAACAGGCTCATCACTGTCAGCTGTAGATGACTCATCCTATCTGTTCTGTTCAGACACTTGCCTGTTCTATACACGGCAATCATTTCTCGCAAAATCAAACACAGCTGCACAAAGCCTAGATAAGACGAGTGGCCAAAAAGTGTCACACAGGCAAATGTTCCACATGAAACAAAGCCTTAAATGCCCTTTATTCTGCGCTGATGTGCTAGTGAAAGATTATTGTCAATGCAGTGTCCGGCCGCAGTTTACTTGGATTAGGAATTAAAATTTTTGTCAATATTGTATCCATTTAGATTAAACCGTGTTACAAAATATTCAAAATATCTTCTCCATATATAATAAATATCCACACTCAATCACTGCATTATCAAACTACGCCTTTGGTTCTTTGTTTTGAATATGTACTCTCTAGCAGCGAAAACATACATATTGTGCCTTTAATACTTTTATTTAGCAAAGATGCATTAAATTGATCAAAAGGGAGAGTAAAGACATTTAAAATTGTCCAAAAATGTATTCTGTTCTTTTGAACCTTCTATTCATCAACAGTTTTGGGGAGAACTACACTGTAAAAAAAAAAATCGACTTTGTTACCTCACTGCCTTAAAATTTGTTGTCAACTTAGACTAGTTACAGTATGTCTTTAAAGTTTAGTCAAATCAAATAAGTTTAGTCAACTTAAAATGTTAAGTTCTACTAAGTGACATCTTAGATTTTTGTGTCAACTAAACTTGAAATTTTAAGGCAGCGGGATAACAAATTATTTTAAGTTGAAACCACATTTTTTTTTTTTTTTACAGTGTAGTTACATGTAACAGAGTTATGTAATTTAATTACAAAATAAATGTAAGTGTAATCCATTACACTTACACTGTGAAAACAATTTGATGAGTCAGCTTAAAATAATTTGTAACCTGGCTGCCTTAAAATTTGACAACTTAGATATTTGAGTTGAATCAACTTTAAATTTGAAGGCAGCTGGGTTGCTTACCCATCTGTTAAGTTTAGCAAACACAAATATCTAAGTTGTTACTTAGTACAACTTAACATTTCAAGTTGAATAAACTTATTTTAGTTAACTGAACTTAAAATTTTAAGGCAGCAGGGTAACAAATTATTTTAAGCTGACTCAACAAATTGTATTTTTTATTTTTTACAGTGTACTGAGAAAAAAAATGTATAATTCAATTACAGTTACTTATGGCAATTTTTTAAAGATTACAGATGGGGGTTACATCTGAATATTTTCACACACACACACACACATACACACACACATACACACACACACACACAGATTTAATTGATTTCTTCCCCAAATTGTACTGACTGCTATATGAAATATGAGACATAAATGTTTCAGGAGGCTATGACACAGGACACACACTTATTCGCAAACTGTTTTATGTCCTATCTGGGTTTATGTATATGCTTTACTTTTTTAAGATTAACTGTTTTTTCCAAGGCATTGTTAGATGTTTCCTGCCATAGCTATGCAAAGATTTGATTTAAAAAACAGTATCATAGCTAATAAACTTTAAAATTTTAAATCTGTATTTAGTCTCTGAATTATCTCAAAGTAAAAAGAGACGATTTTTGTGGTGGCTGTGCCTTAAAATTAAATTATTATAATCTTAATTCTTAAAGGATTTTGAAAGTCTGACAGTAATCAGTGTTGAGTACTATTGTAAGGTTAAAGGAGTTTCAAAGTAGTTCAATGATGTTTTGATGTTTTTTGTGGAAACATTTCAGGATTTCTCTCAATATAGTGGACTTCTGGTGCCCCTGAGTTTGAACTTCCAAAATGCAGTTTAAATGCAGCTTCACTTCTAAAAAAAAAAACATAATTTCTTTACAACTGAAGAGAGAACGACATAAACATCTTGCATGACAAGGGGGTGAGGACATTATCTGTAAAGTTTTCTTCTGGAAGTGAACTACTCTGTTAACACTGTCTGGTTTAAATATTTAAAAATGATTAACAGTTGAAAACATTCATTAGAAATTTAGACAAGTCATCAAAAAGTAAAGTAGCTGAAATATTTAACCTACTTAGTACATTTTAAATAGGATAATGTGTTATTTGTAATCTATTACATTTCCAGAGTAACCTTCCCAACACTATTCATTAAGGAAACTGAAACAAAATGTATCGACAAAAACATTAATTAGCACAAACACTGAATAAGAAATGTTTCTTCAGCATATTACAAAGATTTCTGAAAGATCATGTGACACTGAAGACTGAAGTAATTGCATCACAGGAATAAAGGACAATTCAGAATATATTTTAAATATCCAAAAAAGAATAAAGAAACTTTTGAATGGTGGTGTACTTTTGGTAGACTTTTGTTTTTTAGACTGTGCAGCCATTATTCAGGGCACATAGGTGACAGTTAAGCGGATGTTGATCGTAGTGCATTCGTTTATTTCCTAGTTTTCTATAACCCTAGGGAGAGACAACAAACCTAACCTCCCACCTAAACAAACCCCAGAGGGGCCGGTCAGCTACCACACACAACACCGCCAATTTACTGCTTAACGTCTCCTGACACAGTCGAGGAGTTCCTGAGGAAAGCAAACTGCATTACACAAACGAGGTGTTTCGGAGCAATCCACTGCAAATGTATTTGCAGACTAACCACAGCGGAATTCATAATGGCACAACTGTCGCTGTCAAATTCAAGACACATGAAAAACAAACATCTAGCTAGCAAACATCATCTTTTATGTTAGATGTACACAAAAACAAAATGCATGTATATTATATTACGTTATATTGTATTATAGTATAGTATATTATTGTATATTATATTATATTATAATATATTAGGCCTCAAACTATTGCTTACCTAACATCTATTTTTCATCTTGAATGAAAGGTATAATCTGAAACGGGGAGTGTAAAATCTGTCCAACTCATCATCTGATTGTCCCAAAACTGGAGCTCAAAATGAAAAAAAGCTCAGGATTTATAGTCTACAAGAAAGCATCATTTATTTTGTGTAATGAATCCATCTGAATTTTTCTGTGAAATTGCACTCTGACTTTGGCGAGATGAGGAACTGGCACTACTGTAAAACACAACATTTTTTTTGATGATGTGACAGGCTACATATGCATTTTAAAATCACACAGCTGAGCTCAGATGCTGCTCTTCTGTTCCTGTAGGCCCTGTAAGCGGTAATCCGATTGGGAAGATTACACAAACATATTTCACAACCTTTCATTTAAAGCAAACGCACACAGCTGAGCACCACATCCCTGTCTAGAAAACACTGTGATATTTTTTGCGCTCGTAACATCTAATATTTTCGGTGAAAAATTCATAGAAGGTCAGCTTAGTATTACAATTGTTCTTTTTCTTGCCCAGAGCCACAAGCACAAACATCAGCTGTGTCTACAATGTTTTGTACTGAATCTTGTTTGAAGTTGGCACATGTGGCCCCAAGATGTATTTGGACACTTTTTTTGTATGCCTAATCCACACTTAAATAGGTTTAGTTACTAAGCTTGTTTATTTTATAACCATATTTATGAACAATTATGCACCCTAACTCTTAATGCAGCTAATAGTATTATGTGGTATTTTTCCCTGCTGTCCACAACCAGAACAGAGCTTCTGAGAAGTTACTAAGCCTGTAAGGTAAAAGTTGTTGTTGATGTTCATTTATTGATTTTTTTTTTTTCCTTTGCCTTCATACAAATAAACACTATTGCTGCTGTGTCAGGTTAGCTGCAGCACCTGATTAAAAATAAATAAATAAATAAATAATAATAATAATAATAATAATAATAATAATAATAATAATAATAATAAATAAAAATGTAAAAGGAAAAAAAGATATTATCTATCTAATTAAATTCTAATATATTATTTATTTATTTATAATGTATAAAATGTTACACAGACATGGTTAATTAATTGCACTAATTTTTTTTGTATTTTTTTTTCTCCAATTTTTTCACTATAAGCACCACTGATTACAGACTGTTGTAACTGATTGTTACCATTTGCTTCAAGACTGGCCGCAGTGCAACAGTTGTGGACTTGTCTGTTATCAACTAATCATGAGCTTTGATTGCACAGCAGAGACTATTATTTGTGCTCTCTTTCTCTCTCTCTGTGTATTTTTCCTTTCTCTCTCCTTCCTTTCTCCCTCACTTTACATTTCAGTCACACTTCCTCACAGTTTAATTCTTCCCAAGCAGTTCGGGTGCTGAGTTTCAATCAATTCCTATTATTTAGATTAATCCCCAGCTTTCTTAATTCAGTATAGTTGTGGTTTAAAAATGTGGGTTTAAAGCTATCCTTGAATCCACTTGAAGTGGTGTATATTTCAGCTTCAGTGTACCCAACAGCTCATGTTATTGGTGACTCTTCTAAGGAAATGGGTTGTTGAGTCACAGTAAATTGACTCACACTGAGAGCAGGTAAAAAAATGCTACAGAAAATCCTCAAGGTGCAGTGTGTAATTTCTAGTTTATCAGACCGAATTACAATGTTTATGTGAGCAGTTAAAAAAAAAAAAAAAAAAAAAAAAACATTGGTTCAGCAAATAAGAAACTTGTTTGAAAACAATCAGTTATTTTTAGTTCTTTTTATTATGACAGATATTTAAAAGTATCTGTGTATTCTGATTCTCTTCCAGGGAATCCTGCTGCTGAGATCAAGATGAACTGAAATGTTAATGGATCGATTTCTTCAGGTGTTACAGATATCCTTGTAATGTTCAGGTAACTTGATCTAGTTCAATTCTGCCTACAAAATATTAAGAGAGTCTAGCTGCATCTTATTTCGAAGGTTACACACTCCAGGGGTCACATTTGTCAACTCCATACATTATTAAGGATGTTTCATTTCAGAAAAGTAACTTAGAAAACTTACTTATTTCTCGTAAGGTATAAATATTGTAATTTGGAAACATAATAGTTACTTTTCTGAAATGAGGCAGCCTTAGTGACGTACAGTATGCAGCTGACAAATGTGAATTTAGGAGGGTGCAGCCTTTGAAATTAAATACAGTGTTTGTTATAGTGTCTTATCAGTTCTACCGATTTTATCTTGATTGAAAAAAGAATATAATGGATACGCAAAACTGTTGATTTATCAGCTGAGCTCTGCTGAGATACCATATACAGTGATAACATCATTTTTGATGGATAATAGTTGGTTAGATATTTTAAAGGATTAGTTCACTGCCAGAATAAAAAAATCACGTCATCCAAGGTGTTCATGTCTTAATTTCTTCAGTCAAAAAGAAATTAAGATTTTTGAAGAAAACATTCCAGGATTTTTCTCCATATACGCTGTAAAAATAAAATTTGTTGACTCAACTTAAAATAATTTGTTACCTGGCTGCCTTTAAAATTTTATGGTTAGTCAACTCAAAAAAGTTTAGTTAACTTGAAATGTTAAGTTGTACTAAGTGACAACTTGTATATTTGAGTTGATTCAACTTAAAATTTTAAGGCAGCTGGATAACAAGCCCAGCTTTTAAGTTTAACCAACCAAATTTGTAGTTTAGTCAACTCAAATATCTAAGTTGAGACTTAGTACAATGTAACATTTCAAGTTGAAACTTATTTAAGTTGGTTGAACTTAAAATTTGAAGTTATTTTTTTTTTTTTACAGTGTAGTGGACTTCAATGGGGATCAGTGGGTTGAAGGTCCAAGTTGCCGTGACTCTATAACACGATCCCAGCTGATGAATAATAGTTTTATCTAACAAAACAATCTGTCATTTCCTAAGAAAAATTTACGTTTCTATACTTTAACCACAAATGCTTGCTTTGTAGCAGCCCAAAGCTACGTGTGGTTAGTTTTTTGTCTGTGTGCTCCAGTTCAAAAAGGTAGGGTAGGGCAAAAAACTCTAGCTCATTTTCTCCTCCAACTTCAATATCGTCTGACATCGTTGTTTTACCTTTTTTGTAATGCTGTTTGACTTTCTTTGCACGTTGCTTTGTTAACACTGGGTCGGTACATCCACCCACGTCATGCGTGACCTTTCCAATATGACTACGTAATGCGTAAGATTAGCATTTGTGTATATACAGTATATACATTTTTAGTATTTTTTTATTTATTTATTTATTTTTTAGAAAACGACCAATTGTTTACTAGATAAGACCCCTATTTCCAATGGGATTGTGTAGAGCCCATTGAAGCTGCGTTAAAACTGCAATTTGGACCTTCAACCCCGTTGACTCCCACTGAAGCCCACTATATGGAGAAAAATCTTGCAATGTTTTTTCTCAAAAACCTTCTTTTCAACCTTTTTTTTCAATAACTTTTGAAGTTATTTTTTATGATTCATCGTAGTTTTGAACAAGAGATGCTCTAAAGTTAACATTGTTTACAAAATCCTTGATAAAATGTAATCTCAAAACACAAAAACATGGCAACCATTCACTTTAGTGTGTAATTTAGTGTTGAAACTGCCTGTGTACTTGAGTTCTCATAAATAGAGTGTCTGCCCTCCAAGGAGTAACTGTAATAACATGGATAGGGGCCAGTGGGCAAGGGAAGGGAATCTCGAGGTCAGAGGTGTGTTGGTTTGTAGGAATGTAGGCTTGGAGCTTCTCAATATCCTCATTTGACACTGATTTGATTCAAATTACTTTTTAGACCTTGCCTTATGGGTTTCTCATTAACCATCAGCACTGACAGAATTGGGCGTGGGCCGTCATTACAGATCAGTAGAGGCAGGAAAGCCTAGTAATAAAAAAGCAATCTGCCTTTGCTATATAAGCTCATAGAAAGTGAAAAAGAAGGAAATTATTAGTTTAGAGATACCATAGCATTTCTTTTGGTCCTGGTGATGTGAAATGACAATATGCAATATTAGGATCATTTTGTGCAGCTTGTTTAGCCAATATTAGGTTATTATTGTATATTATTTAGCTTATGATTAAGATGTTTTATATAGATTAGTTATTGGTGTTATTATATATTTGTAAATGTATTTATTGATACTGTGTATATTTATATTAATAATCAGGAAAGGTTTGTATGTATGTGTTTTTTATAGTGTGTTTCTCCAGGTGATTACTTTCTAGGAAAGTATGCACACAGTAGTTTTCTTCTTAATTCCTGTATGCTTTTGCTTGTTTAAATGTTGCATTCCCTGGTGAAAAAACCAGCACATGCTGGTAGGTATGTTTTGATGCTGGTTTAAGCTGGTCTTTTGCTGGTTTATGCTGGTCCTTAGCTGGTTTAAGCTGGTCCTTTGCTGGTTTTTGCTGGTCATGTTGCTGGTCAAGGACCAGCATGAACCAGCAAAGGACCAGCATAAACCAGCTAAGGACCAGCATAAACCAGCAAAGGACCAGCTTAAACCAGCATCAAAACCTACCTAACCAGCATTCCAGCATCAAAACATACCCACCAGCATATGCTGGTTTTTTCACCAGGGTTTCCATTGCAATTTCAGGAGTCTCACATTTCTAAACTATATCCAAAACTATAAGGCAAAAGTTTATGCAGAGAAGACACTGTAGTCACATTTTTCTACTACAGGAAGCATAATCGAACATCTTTCAATAGATTTTGTGCTATTGCCCTGGAGAAGATGAATAAGATAATTATATGTGAGCTCTGGGCAAATGGATGAACACATCCTACTGCTGCTAGACTGCCTGCAGTTCTATTGTAGACACAATGCACCACATCAGCTTTCATTGCTTGATTATTGTGTTCAGGCAAGAATTTCTAACATAAATAGTTGGAAAGATTTTTATGTCTAATATTTGCCTCGCAAGCCAGTTAGAGGGAAATGTAATTATTGATAATTGCACAAGGACATAGTGTCTTTCTTCTCCACTGTGGCCCATAAAAAGTGAAATATGAGAATGTTAGTGCACACATGTTCATGCATGAGCTATGTTTGAGTTCATACAGCAGGTCATACAGGCAAAAGAGAACAAATGTAAAAGTCCCATCATCAATATCCCCAGCAATAACATGGCAGATAAGCATCAGATCCATCAAAAATATGTAATTTTCTTGCAGATCTATCAAAGAGGGCTGTCTAATGAAGAGAGCGAGTGCTGTGCGGTGCACATTAGGAGAAAATCAGTCCAGCTATTCATCCAGGTGATGCTCTGCCTGCAGGCAAGTACGCACCCCTGTTGCATAATTTAGTTGGCGCTCTTAGACATCATTATTTGTAACTCTGATTCTGAAAGATCGAGAACGTCCAACAAATTCTCCTTTGATTTGGTCATTATGCCCCATATGGCATGTCATTCCCATAGCAAGCCTAAAAGTTGTAAAACAGCAGTGCTTTTTCCCATTTTATGATACATTAACATTTTAATTCATAGCCACATTTCAAATGAGACTATGGAGCTCACAGTTGATTTGTTATTAGTTGGGATTATCCAGCAAATACCAGTTCATTCTATTTATTTGGCTCTTAAACAAAAGCTTAATCCGTTGAGTAATTGGAAATGCAATTTTACACAACCAAATCATGGTGTTATATGAAACGCCCACGTTGCTAAATAATAAATTGTTTTATTTGGGCTTAAGAAGACAAGAGAAGGAAAAACGGTATTGAAACCATCTCACTGTTGCTAATTTGTTGTTTTGCACCATAATCGGCTCCCATTTAGCTCTACCATATGGAAAATGATATTCTCTTGGAAAGATCTCCCCTCAGTTCTGTTTTTCAGCTTTGTGTTTTTGGTACACTCCAAAAAATGATGGGTTAAAAACAACCATTTCTGGGTTATTTTGTCGCAGCTTGTTGGGTTTTATACATTAACCCATTTGCTGGGTTGTTTTTTGACATAGTGCTCAGTCAGTTAACCTATCGAAGGTTTTTCATACGAAATTAAAAAAATGTAGGCCTACTCTTAAATCTACTTTATAAAAGGGTGTTTTTGGAGTGATGCTATAGAGGGACCATTTTTGGTTCCCCAAAGAACCATTTTGAAGAACATTTGAGACCCTGGATCACAAAACTAGTCTTAAAAAGCACAGGTATGTTTGTAGCAATAGCCAAAAATACACTGTATGGGTCGAAATGATCGATTTTTCTTTTATGCCAAAAATGATTAGGATATTAAGTAAAGATCATGTTCCATTAAGATATTTTGTAAATTTCTTACCGTCAGTATATCAACTTTGTTTTTGATTAGTCATATGCATTGCTAAAAACTTCATTTGGACAACTTTAAAGGCGATTTTCTCAATATTTTGATTTTTTTGCACCTTCAGATTCCAGATTTTCAAATAGTTGTATCTCGGCCAAATATTGTTATATCCTAACAAACCATACATCAATGGAAAGCTTATTTATTCTGTCCATACAGGTTTTAGATGATGTAAAAACCTCAGTTTAAAAAAAATGATCATTATGACTGTTTTTTTGGTCCAGGGTCACATTTTAAAAAATCTAAAGCCTTTTTCGACTATACAGAACCTGCATTTGAAAGGTTTTGTGAATGTTCAAGGTTTGTCACAAAACCATTGATGCCAAATAAAAAACCTTTATTTTAAGAGTGTAGGGCAAGAACAGTTCATACAATATTTTTTATTCAATGTCAGATCTTTTACACTCATAAAATCTTCAAAATATTCAGTAAATGTATTAGGACTTGACAGGAGCAGCAAGAGCAGCCATTGGGAATCTGTGGGAAGAAAATTGTTATCAGAAGCTGTTCCATTTCATTAAATTACTTATATTCTTGACATATTCATCTTTAAAAAGTTACATCAAAAACAGCTTTACCTCGTGCCATCTTGTCTGTCAGAGTTTCAAACCGTCAAACACAAAGCGCGACCACGGCTGCAACAATAGCACGCACTATCAATAGCGCGCATATTGTAGTCAGTGGTGCGCACAGTAACTTTGTTAAATATAACAGCGAAGTCACGTCTGGCCGCGCATTCGTTGCATTCGTTTGGCGGGAGATGAAACTTCCACAGTGGCACTGGCGCATTGTTTGCTTTGAATCCGGTGAATGCTGTGTTTGTAGAAGGCTAGCGTTCCAAGCAGACGTTAGCTGCGACATACATTTAAACAAAAAAAAAAAAGGAAAAATGTGAGACGTCAGAATGTGAGACTTTGGTTTTCTATTTATACAGTGGTAATTTGAAAGGAATACAATGTAATACAAACCTTATTTGATTCAGATAGTTTCCCTTCATTCAGGTTTTCTCTCAACACAAAATGACCGTTGAAAAATGTAACTGGTTTTAACTGTTTTGGCGTACCCCACATTGGGTTCCACTGACTGGTGTGTGAGGGGGTTCATCATTTGTATTAACAATAAAAATGACAAAGCAGCTGAGTTATAGAAAAACTACCCAGCACCTGGGTAAAAAATATTAAAAATAACCCAACAAGTTACACAACAAGCTGAAAATGCATTTCGGTTAAAAAAAAAAATAATAATAATAATAATAATAAAGCAATTTTAGCGTCCAGAAAAACTACCCAGCACCTGGGTAAAAATATTTAAAATAACCAGATAAAATGACCCAACAGGCTGAACCTAGTATTTTTTAGAGTGTAACATTTTACAATAATGTTATATGGATAGTTCACCAAAAAGGAAAATTCTGTCATTAATTACTCACCCTCATGTCGTTCCAAACCCGCAAAACCTTCATTCGTCTTCGGAACACAAATGAAGATATTTTTTTATGAAATCCAAGAGCTTTTTGACCCTGCTTTCTGCATCATAGTATTCGTGAACACTTTAAAGACTGACATGGAAGAGAAGAAATTGTTGAATAAAGTCATTATATTTGTTTTCTTTGTGCACAAAAAGAATTCTCACAGCTTCATAACATTAAGGTTGAACCACTGATGTCACATGGACTATTTTATCTATGTCTTTACTACCTTTCTGGGCCTTGAACTGGGTAGTTGCATTGTTGTCTATGCAGGGTAAGAAAGCTCTCGGATTTCATCAAAAATATCTTAATTTGTTTTCCGAAGATGAACGAAGGTCTTAGGGGTTTGAAACAACATGAGGGTGAGTAATGGTCCATTGCATGTTCTAATTATATCAACGGTAAACTCGACTTCTTTTTTTTTCTTTTAAATGAGAATCCACTTTGTTTTTTTTAATGATTTATGGGACTGTTCTATATGTGTGTAGAATATGTGTGTTTGAAAATGGCTTCCTCCGTTATTAGAGGCAAACAATGGATTTAATGACCCCCTGTGAATCAGATGTAATGATCAGAGGTCTAACTCAGGAAACCAGCAATCATGGCAAAGTGTGAAACCTGTCAATATTAGCACATCCTGCTGTTGAAGACTGGCCTGTATGATGACTTATTTTTAACCTCGCTTTTTATATATTAGCTGTACTGCAGACACACAAACCCTTACAGCAAATGTATAACACTAATCAAAGTTGTGGCGACTTGTGCAGTGGATAGGAAACATTTATGGACTGCGTTTTGGTTCCTCAAGCTCTTTTGATGCTGCACAGCTTTGCACAATAGGGTAGGTGGGTAATTTGTTCAGCTGACTTGGTTTCCACTATCGGCTCACGTTACGCTGTGTTTATTCAATTCATTCCTACACACCCAACTGTTTCCTTCACCTTAGGGTGTAGTTCAGGCCCATTGTGACAGATCAGGTCCGCTACAACCCTCAGGCATGCTGAAATTAATATCCCAGGCAGCCACCCACGTCTGTCTGCCATCACAGCGTCTCTCAATTCACGTCCATGCCCATCTCGAAGAGATCATGTTGGTAAATGACCTCCGATAACACCAGAGGTCAGAAACTTTTTAAAGGAATATTCCAGGTTCAATAAAAGTTAAGCTCAGTTCACAGCATGTTGATTACAAAAAAAAAAAAAAAGGAAACATCCAGGCCAATTTTTGAAAGAATTTAAAAGTAGAAATGTGAGGCACTTGAAAGTAGAAATGTGAGGCACTTACATAAATAATACACAAGTTTTAATAATTTAAAAATTAAAGCTGTTAAAGGGTTTTCATCATTTTTAAAGACATTTTAGGGTTGTAACCATCACGTTGTTGTTTACATCTTGTGGGTATACTTTGGAAACCATGAGAAATGTAAAATTTATTGATATGTGCTTTTTAAAAAAGAGCAGATGGTAATTTTGGTTGTATTCCACATTATGCCACAAGTGCTGTCAAATCATCTTAACCAGGAATGAATAACAGAAAATCTAAGTAAAATCACAACTAATTTTAAAAGGCAGAAATGTGAAACACATTGTTTATATAAAGGCACTTGTATAAATAATACAGAGAAAAACTAAAGTTGATAAAATATTCTCAGTCAAATCATGTTAACTAGGAATGTCTATGGATGGTATGAGTTCTTCCATTATGGAAAATCTACCAAAAAAAAATCCCCCAGCCTGCAGTGAAGAGAATAGCTTTCTGAGATGGGTGTATGGACACCGGCAATAATAATGGAATTGCTGTATGAATTGATTGTAATGAAGCGTGCAGTCAGATGGTTCTCTCCAATATTTGTTTATGATTACAAATGGGTGCTGCTCTGAACCCGACGCCTGAACTCATAAAGCAGTGCGGCGCTCCTGGCCTCTCTCTGGGTCTCTGCAGTGGGACAGCAAGAGGTAAAGAATGATGGTTTATTCTCTAGCTCATTTAGAGTTGACCACACAGCTGGAGGGCCCAGATGTACCGATTTAATGGCTAATTACTGTCTCACGCACACACTGCCTGATGGGAGTGAAAGGTCATGCTGAGGAGCTCCGGGTGTGAGTTTATTGTGTTATTTATGCATGTAAATTATTAGCCACAAAATTGCACTACTCAGATACTGTGAAGCCAAACTAATGATGCAATCCATCAAAAAATAACCTAGTTCTATCTATATATGATGTAAATGTAGACCCTTTTAGAAAGAAAGAAAGAAACCTTTTCTTTCATTTGGCATGATATTTGATTATCCTTGAATATCGGGGGGAAAAATTGTTTCAGTATGCATGCTTGATATTATTTTTTTGATGAAACAATATGATGAGCTTCATTTTGTTAACACTGGTAATTGCACGGCTCTCTGGAATGCTTGAATCTGATTGGTCAATTGTAGTATTCAAAGGTCTGATATTTCCAAATATTTACTCTTGTTTATGGCAACTCCATAACCAAAAACAGTGCTACTTTCATGTCTGTTATATCAGACTGCAGACTTGCTCTCGCTGGCTTTGCACAAACGCATCTACCAGCTTCTAGTTATCATCTGTAGTAAAAATTACCTTAGAGGATTTCAGTATTAATATTACTGTAATATTGTTGATATGTTTGACTTATTGCTATTGTGTTGTACGTCATTAACAGACTTTTTTCCCCCCTTAGTGTAAGTTTTTTTGGATAATATACAGTTCAAATAATTTAAAAATAAAAATTCTAGTCTAGCTGCAATACAGTACTTACAGTCACATCAACCCTTGTTATGGGTACTTGTAAATCGCTTCACGCATACATGTCATAAATGTTATAAGCAATTAAGCCGTGATATAAAGAGAAAGGACTGCATGTATAGCATCATGCTTTCATGGAGTATGGTTTGGATGTGGGAAACGGGTCAGATCAGGCGAAGAATTGTCGTAAAACTGGTCAGTGGTGGTATTAACTCTAGAGCCTTGTTTATTGCTGTGCTATGGCTCATTGACACCTGCTCAGAGCTCTGAGAAGATCTCATTTCAAAGCCATAATAATGCTGCAGTCTTCACTTGCTGCTAGGGAGTGTACTGGGTGTGCGGATAATACAGGGGAACAAATATCAAAGTTAACTGCATTATGTTAATTTGAGCGAAATGTCAAAAATAGTTATAGCGCACATGTGGGTTTCAAGGGACGTGTTTAAAAGTTGTTTTAAGTCTGATTAGTAACACCTTAATTCCAGCTTTTAGCAGGTTCAAGCTGAATAGTGTCGAAAACGTTTTTAGCATGCAGGCACATGTATTTCCCAAAAAGGCACAGAATGTTCCCTTAAGGTTAGTAGATGGCTCTCATTTGTTCTAAGAACTGTAAACTAACAAGGAAACCAGCTCTTATGCTTGGTTTAGTTATTCTCCCTATGATTTAAATTTGTAAAACAAAGAGCAGAGCCTTAAAATCATTTGATTGAGGTGGACCTGTAATGTGTTGACTTCACTGTGTTCATACAGACTTTCTTTTCAACTGAAATTAATGCACTACACAAGCAAATGCCAGAAATTTAGCCTCTAAATTTCCTTTAGCTTGAATGCAATTCTTATGCAAATGTTGAATAACAGCACTAAATATTGTGGTAAAGATATTTTGCTCATTGTAGCACATGTGCTGCGGTGTGAGAAAGCAGGACATTTTATGTCTTGTACAGGAGGACAGCAAAGGAAATCAGCCCTGATGCAGAATTTCCTAATATAATTCTAGTCCTGCATCAACCAAGGTTTGTTTTCAGATATTTGGCAGGAACTGTCTGTGTTCAGTCTTTATGAACTGAGCTGTTAGGTAAAGATGTGAGATACTGGATCAAAGAGTGTGGCTTGTGGTCTCAAATTAATAGTGGAGATGAGAAGAGACACCACCTTGTGGTAGTAGTCAGAACTGCTTGCTCTTTTTCACTCCTCTTTAAACAGACACACATACTGTCCATTTCATTTCCTACTTTTAACTTACAAATATATATTGTAAAAAATGGGGCACTTGACATTGATTTGTGCTTGATTGCTGATTGCTAAGATTGACTTACTATATCTTCATGAGCTTGGATTGTAGTAATACAACATAGAAACTAAATATTCATAAATCATTTTAGTTTTACTAAGCGATAAAAAAGGAAGGCGATATTGTTCAGAATATAAATTACAATATTATACAGTCTTTTGAAATACAGTGCGTTTAGAAGTCAGATCTAAATACAAAGGACATTATCTGTTTAAAATCATCATTTATGGCATGTATCAGACTCTGGAACACTGTTTTTGCAGTACGCTGTGCTATTGTTTCTCCTTTGAGAGTCTCTGAATCCAACTCCCCCATTAGGGGTGTAAATTGGCTGAATGCGAAAGTCCCCTTTGAGCAGCTGTTCGTTATTCAAAGAAACTATCTGAAAGCTCGTTTCAGTCATTTCTAGAATAGAGTTATCCTTTTTAGTCCCTGCTTCGCAGTAGTCATCTTTTCTTCTGCCCCGGCTGTATTTCCATTTTGACGACTCTGACCTTCCCTTCTTGTGCATGTGCCAGCAGAATATGCTCAACAAGACCACCAGGACTACAAGCACCGCCCCGCCAATCAGGCCAGCCAGTAGGAAAGGCGAGCTGGGGTCCTGCTGGGTCGCCTGCTCGGGCCCAGTGGCGTTATCGCCAGAGTGAAAGGAAGCAGACTTTGTTGTCACCTCTGAGCAAATTGTATCATCTCCCGGGTGGTAGTTATTGAACGCGTCCAACGGATCCACGCAAATGCGATAAGTGGACTTGGGCTCCAGGTTTGTCAGTGTGATTCCTTCACGTTCACCCTGCACGAGTGACTCCTGCATGGGGCCGGTTATCAAACTGTGACCCAGCTTGACCCAGGTCACCTTGTAGGCCGTGACGGTGAACGTCGACACCCAGCTTACCTGAATGCACGAACCGTTTAGCACCGCGAAGGAAACTCGCAGCGATTCCTGCATCGGGTCGATCGTGTCGACCGTCCTCTGCTCGCCGTCTTCGCTTGCGGTCGGTGGTGGAAGCGTGAGACGTGGAGGGCTGGGTGTAGGCCGGGAATGTGCGGGTGTGAAAGCCGTTTGAGTGGCTGACTCAGCGGTGGAGGAAGAGAGCAGTGTGGGCTGTGGGACTGTGGCGGTGCTGTTAGGACACTGGATGAGCTCCAGGGTTAGCTCTCTGATTACCATGCCACGTACCCTCTCTGGTTTCTGGCACATGAAGCCACGGACATTGAGGGTAGCTGGCAGGGATTTTAACCACAGTATGACCCATTTAATGTCGCAGTCACAGAGCCAAAGGTTGTTTCGAACAGTGAGCTGTCTCAGACCATGGAGGCCGTCAAAGACCCCCTGTGTGAGAGACTGCAGCTGGTTGTTTGAAATATCCAGTCTCTCCAAGCGGTGGAGGCCGCGAAAGGCTGTCAAAGGAATCTCATTCATCTGATTATCCTGCAAGTTGAGCTTGACTAGAAACTCGGCCGGCAGATTAGGAGGCGGAACCGTGAGGGAGTTACGCGCCAACGACAAGGTTTTGAGATTAACGAGGGTCTGGAGAGCCCCGGGGGCGATGCCCTCGTCCGTGAGCAAGTTCCCGTCCAGGAGGAGGAGTTCAAGGCCCGTCACATTCTCAAACGCATCCTCTGCTATAAATGCGATGCGGTTCTCATCCAGCCGCAGCTCTCTCAGCTCCTCAGGCAGCCCGATGGGGACGCTGCTCAGGTGGTTCTTGGTAAGGAAGAGGGTCTTGAGACTGATGGCCTCCCTGAAGGCCCCCTCCTCCACACCCACGGTGGAGATGGAGTTGTCATCCAGATAGAGCTCCTCCAGGCGTAGCAGCTGTGCGAGGGCGGCCCGGGACACCGTCTGAATGTTATTCTCCTGCAGGTGGAGCACCCGCACGTTTTTGGGAAGATTGACAGGGAATTCGTCAAGCTGGTTGCCATAGAGATACACCGTCTCCACAGAGGCAACATTGTGCATTTCCAGAGGAAATCCAGCATTGTTGATTTGATTGTTGTGGAGGTAGAGGGTCTTATAACCCTCTCCTAGCCCCAGAGGCACTGACGTTAGACTCCTCTCGTTGCAGTAAACAAAGGTCCTGTCACAGCGGCACTCCTCCGGACAGGTTGTGGCCCAGGAGAAGTGCATGTGAAGACCCAGAAGTATCGGTATCCACGGGCTGATCAGAGTAGGCAGGTCTTTATTCCACATTCGGATCTGTACCTCCATTTTGTAAAACTTTGCAAACTTTCAGACGACAACAACAGTGCACGTAATTAAAAAGGGCAAAAAAATCAAATAAAATCCACCACACTGGAGTTCTTAGCGGATCTCGAAGCTCGCCTCGGTGGAGAGTATGCGATGTTGAAGTGGCTGGGTAATCCTCCTGTAATTGCCTGTCCTAAGCTCCCCAACACAAGAGCAATAGTCTCATTAACTCGTGCGACTCCCTCTCATCCCTCCGTCCATGCTTGGGCTGGAAATGATAGCAGAGCTCATCACATTGTCACTCTGAGTTTAGGGAGGGACGATTTCAAAGTGTGAGGGCCAGAGCAGCAAGTATGGAGGACTCATCGAAGACGACCTCCTCTCTCGTCACAGCTGGACGATTCTCGTAAGGCACGACCTTCCTCACAAGTAGCATTTTGAGCCACTTACCTATTTTAACAGAGAATAAAAACAGATGACATGTTATTTCAATGTCAAAGCTATTTCCAAAACATTTTTACAGGAAAATATGCATCTGTATATTAACACAACATGCGATTTTGATGTCAGCCAAGTGAAACAGCTACAGTGGGCCTTAGCATTAACTGAAACATAAGCTATAATAATCCACTTGAATTTACACTGATTTTACCATACCCAACTGTAACAAATTCAAGTGGATTACTGCAACAGCATTGTTTTAGTCTTTCTTCGACTTTTTCTACTAGAAGAACTATTCTTCTTCTAAGTACCTAATATTGTGCATTATCTTCACTGTAGGCTGTTTACGGTTGCAAGTAGCATGGAAGTTTACTGGATTAATAATAATATTAAATGTGTAAACATGACTAATCCAATCAGAATTTAGAGTTTGAACTGTCTGTTTAAAAAAACAAAAAACACAAGTTTAATTGACAATAAGAGAAAGAAAAGCAGCAAGCAATAAAGCAGGACACTGCTCCACACTTGCTCTCCGTGAGGAGAGAGTGGTGACTGGCGACATCAGCATCTCTGCGCTCTCAGACTTGTAAAGGGCACTGAGGTGTTTAATCTGTCAAATGCCACGATGATGGACAGGTCTGTTCTCCAATGCTCTGGCACAGACTTCTGCTCTCAGTAATAATGATTCTGAACCTGGGGACAGCGAGAACTGCACTATTAAATCAGCGAAGAGTGCATGAGTTTGAACGGGAAAGAAACACAGCCCTGTCCATGATGCAGAAAATAAGATATAGTCAATAAGACACTGGCATCTCTCTGAATCCTCTCATGAGATGCATCTGCCATTTTAGCAGCAGTCTCCTTTACGCACAGCCTTTAGACAGATCAATTATGGGTTGGATCATTGGGCATTTTACATGGTAGAGGATAAAGGTTACAAGTTATGTAATCATGTCAGGTTACAAGATGTAATGAATGTCAGCCTGATGGCCTGAATATTGCTAGTGGATGTGCAGATTTCGTAATTCATTTTGTTTTAGCCATTTTGAATCTTTCATCTTTGTATATTAATATTCCAGTCTTCACTGAGGCCTCACATGCCTTTGCCTATTCCTCACCATCTACTAACTGTCTGCAGATTGTGTGCTGTATTTTGTATTATTGTTCTTTTTTTGTTTTAGCACTATTTTGTTTAGTTTTTCATGTACAATGGTTATCTGTACCTACTGTACAGTTTTCACTGGCCTTGCTGTATGGATATAAAAATTCTATTCTATTATATTCTGAAAGTGTACATTTCTTTGTGAGAAAATCTTTCTCTGCGAAAAAGACTTCGTACTCTCTTGCTATATGTCTCGGTAAAGGAAAAATTATCTTGCAGGATTATTTTTTTCTTTCTTTTATGATGTTATGTATGTATTGAACAAACCAAGGTCCAGTATAATAGTGAAAGCCATTTGTTCACGCCAGCCTTTACTTACTAGTTGGATAGATTGATCCAGGAGTTCAGCTATTATTATACAGTGCTGTTCAGGATTTGTTCATTTAGAAAATGGCTCAAGTGCAGATAGCATACAGCTGATTTGAGCAGTGGTGTGGTTATGCACACATGGAAAATCACACATGGAAGTGCTTGACATCTCACTGCTATAAACACACTTTTGAAATGCTCTGATTTACCTCTTTCTCCTCCTATTTGTGAGAGAATTTGTGTTTGAGCACTATAAAAAATGTTACTCTTTTTAAATTTGTAGGCTGCTACATCAATAGCATGTAAACTGATTAAAGGTAAGGTAACCAGTATGTTAAAAATGCATTAGATATATGTCATTGTAAAAAAAATAATCATTTTGGGGGGAAATGAAAAGTATGAATATGTTTATTGTGTATAACAGTGAGGCTGAGACTTTTTTTGTCATGGTTTATTTTGAGGGCAATTTTGTTTAACTTCAATTTATCATGTGGCTTTCTATTTTTCCACCTTTCTTAGAATTGTGCTCAGTAGTCTATATTATAAAGTGCACGGCAGATTTACTATAATCTGCCGTGTACTTTATAATATACTGAGCACAATTCAGTCAATGTAGACTGTTATATTAGTATTAAAAGAGTAAATGACATACAATACAGCCATGAACTGCAGAATATACAGGCACCAAATGCCATGCCTAAAATATTCAGTAAATGTATTGCCGTTTTTTTTTTTTTGTTTTTTTTTTCGCGTTACTGTTGTTTTCTAACCTACTTTTAGAGGATTGTTTTAATGTAATTTAGGAATAGCAGATATAACGGCTGTTATGCAAGAAGTTTCTCGCAAGAGCGCAATTAATACAATCTTGAAATTGATTTATTACCACAAACATCTTTACTCTCTAAACGTGTTTTTTCCTTTTAGTCCTCACCTTTTCTGAAGAGGCTTCGACCCATCTAGGCAGCATTTTAAAGTCGTCTAGTCTCTTCTCCGGTACGAGTTCTCAGAATAAACATCCCCCAGATAAACTAAAAAATAATTCCAGACCCCTAACAGAGTCAGCCCGACAATCCTTTAGTCCGGATGGTCTAAAAAGCGTCATTTTGTCGAGCGGTTGATCCTGGGGAGGATTTGAAGTGTCTGCGCAACATGATGCGTCCGAGAGCCGCTGCTTCAATCCCGCAGATGCGCTTCTGAGTTCCGCGCTTCCTTCACCAAATGCCCGGAGCGCACTGGACTCCCTACTCTCGTTCACTCTCTCTCTCGCACACACATACACACTTCTCTCACAGTCTCGCAACCAAAGATGTTACACTTCTTCTTGATTGGAGTCCGATTCCTCTACCATAATTGGTTTCATCTGATTGTTTATTCCAAATGCACTGAGCTCCGTTTCCCTTTGGAACCTATGGGAGGAATTGCAGTAATGAATTCATTTGATAGCCCGCTCTCTCTCTCTCTCTCTCTCTCTCTCTCTCTCTCTCTCTCTCTCTCTCTCTCTCTGCTCTCCTATTTTCTGTTCTGCTTTCAGTGCATTTAGTTTTTGCTCGATATCGCAATTATGAATTTTAGTTTTTGTGTTGAATTGATTATATTTAATTATTTCTGTAACTCCGAAGCGCTGCACAATTAATCGACCGATAATCAGTAGTATGGATATGAAAAAAATGCAATGACATGGTTACGTTTACATCTACTGCCATAGTTTTTTTTTTTTTTTTTTAATTTACTGGCGTAGTTTTCTATTCACACAGTGTTTTTGCAGTGTTGAAGCATTGCAACCAATCACAGACATGTCTGTTGAGCAATGCAATTGCAGCAGCCAATCGGGCGAGTTTCAATACTCTGGTGTAAGACTAATTATAATAGTAGCGTGATCAGTAACGCTGCTATTACGTTTTTATCAGTCACTTATATTTTATTCGTTAAATAAATGATAAAATAATTAATTATTTGGTCAGAATCATAAAGCCCTAATTTCTATCGCATAATAGTGTTTTCACTACAGTAGGTGTCATCAGTCGCCAACACTGAATGTAAACAATGCTACAGAACCGAACGAAACTAGGATATGTGGCTGATTATTGCTGCTTAAAATCAATTATTGTCATGTTTTGGACTGTACTAATAGGTCGGACTGGGAAAAACATTTGGAGACTACCAAAAGTTATAACAAATCAAGGAGAAGTGTGCAAAACATTTTCTGAGGAACAAAAGGCGTTTGTGGTTGGCCAAACTGAACCAGGATTCCAGGGCAAGAATCTTGACAACATTCGTGCTTGTTCTATTTCCGGTCAGGAAGGGCTAATATCATAATTAATACTGCTCGTACATATCTTTACCACCTATTAACTTTAGTTTGACAAAATACTGTGCCTTTCCTGCTTAATAAGTCCTTTAACAGCTTTCACACATTTTTTCCGTAGTTTAGACAGCATAAATTAGCAGAACAACATATTCAACCATGCAATCCATGCTGTTGTTTACATCTGAGTATATGGCCGCATATCAGTGTAACTGAGCAAATCGTGACGTAAGTGCAAACCCTCTATAAATTAAGAATGGAAGTGCAGATTTGTGATTTTTACCAGTTTTGTTTTGCAAGTTTTTGAACGCCAGAGTATGGTTGTTTTCTATCTCTCCGTGATTGTTTGTGGTACCATACAGGCTCTTGACTATTCAAAGCTGTTTCTCCAACATTGTCTCTCTGCAGTTTGTAACTATTTGTATGACAAATCACATTGTAAGAATTTATACGATTTTGTTATACCTTATAAAATACATCTTCCCATGCAATCCGTTTGGTTTCTCTCACCAGTGAGCAGGGAGTGGGAAGCGGAAAACCTGGAGTGGAGCCGAGGGAATATAGAATGCTTTAAGCTAGAAGCGGAAGGGTGCTTCTTAATAGGAAACCTTCATCCTAGTAAGGCTGCATATGTCGACTGCCACATCAAGAGCTGTTGAAGACCATCTCAATTTAAAGCATCCTTGGAAGGCAGCCTTCGTTTCACATCCTTCATTCGGCCTATTTTGGCATCGGCATCGGCATCAAGTGTATCCTTTGTGTCCTCCAATCACCCACTATTTTTGCACACGTTCCAATTCGCACAAATAAATTAGCTGATCAGTTCATCAAATGTCGTTATTAAATGCAGAACAGAAAATGTTTTTGGAAATAACTATGTATGTTTTCTTATGTTTTGTTGTAAATTAATCACATAAAGTTAAACTGCCCATGATATGAACCACTGGGAGAACACAGAGGGATGTTATTCTTAATGGAAAGTCAGATTAAAAAGTATTTTTCCCAAATTATTTTTTAATATTATTATTATGCGTTTATGATGTTTCCATTATTTAATGCAGAGTAGGGAATCTCTCATTCCGCTCCACTTATATGCTATTCCAGACTGCCATTGGAGACACACAGAGATGCTTCGCCCTTGAAATTTAGTTAAATGTTATAGCGTGTCCAGTAGTACAGTTGATAATCTTGTATGATTTATTTGATTAACACCCGATAATCTGTTGATTACAAACTCAGTTAATAGCCTTTTGTGTAACAAATAGGCAAATTATGCTATTTTTATAGTGAGATGGAAGTGAGAGGTGTAATCAAGCACTCTTCAAGTGCATAAGAGTTGAAAAAAGCAAAGGCCACATGCTGAGATGAAACACTCATATAATAAGGGTTCAACTTCGTCGCTATCATGATTTATTCAAATGGTGCAATAAGATGAAAAAATGAATCGAAAGATATTTTACACGAAAGTTAATTTGTTTCTGGCTTAAATCCGTTTGCAAAGAAAAGTTTCTGCGAATGGGTCATGGAAGGCGAGAGCGATCACGATCTAGAAAGATCAGTAACTCATTTCCTCTCGTGGCTCAACCTTAACCGCCTCTTTCCTCAGAGCAAAAGCGAAAGGATACGCACGCCCCTTTAATGAACCATCAAACCAATACCGATTTGTTTTAACCGACACAAAGCACACAGACATGAATCTGCTCAAGATCAGTCCTTTAATCTTTTGATGCTTGCTGCCTCACATGAAACATCAGTCAAATCCAGTGCTGGGATTATTGGGTTTCTGCTATTTAGTTACAGTTACGTTCACCCAATCAATGACAGATGATATGAGGAAACCTATAAATGACAGGAGGATAGCATAATTGATAGCTTATGGATAAGAATCGCAACAGCCTGGTTACGGCAAGCCTGATCAATTTCTTATCAATTTAAATTCATTAGTCACAGATGACAACGGAGACTATGGGACTTCCAACCAATCATGACAATCATAGACAGCAGCCTTTTGAACGCAAATTGGATATCAAAGAACGCACACAACCCTCGCACACCACATTATTTGTATTATGTTGCTTTATTATCTACCGGCTTGCTTTGTCTATTTGAAGTTTCGTTCGGTTTCTTACTGCCATTTTCGAAAGCTGTTGATTTTCCTCACAGGAGCTCATTCTGCAGAATTCATTTTAAAGCAGACTGTCGGACATTAATTAAATTATGTGTCACGATATGCATTCACAAATGAATGTATTATGAATTTGCTATTGGCTCGGCGACGCCGGTGTGGGTAGTGCTTATATCAGACAGGATTATGCTGATGAAAGCTTGAAACAGACGTCTACCCCACTGCAGAGAGAAAAACAAACAAATAAATAAATATAAAAATAACATATTCACTATTTTGCAGAGTTCTGGCAATAGTGTCTCATTATTTTCTGCTTATACCAAGAAACCCTCCTACAGACAGGTAGCGTTGCCTATAAGCTGCAGGCTAGTGCTTATATAGGGAATAATATGCTAACTTTATTTGACCTAACTTTTGGTAAGAACACAGAGGACTCTGTAATTGGAGCATAAGTTAGCGACGAATAGGTTTTGGGAGTGAATGCGATAAAATGTAGCGTTTTTTAAGCTAAGGTAAGGGAGTTTTCGAATCTGGAAGCTTCGCAGGCTGAGGTAGCTGCGATACAGTTAGCTGTTGGAGGTCAATGACGGATTGCTAGTTAAACACAAAGCCTCTTTCTTTTTGTGTGTGTCTGTCTGTTAAGAAACAAAAAGAACACCCGGAACATTAAGTTACTCGAGTTAGGGAGAAAAACAAACATGTTTGTCAAAGAAGCTGGGGAGTTGGGATGCCGTGTGGCCAAATGCGTGTTCAATCACCGGCCGACTTATTTAATCAGCACTTCTCCCAGCTTGAAGCAAATTAGCAGGACAACAGAAAAAGCAAACTCTGCGGTGTGTTGTACCAGATAGCTGCCCCTCTTTATGCATCTCCGGCTGCAGTAGCTTTGAATGGCAAACAGATAGTGCTAGTCAAAGGAAGACTTGTCATAGACAGCAGTGGGAGGTCAGGGGCCACACTGCTTTAGCTTGTTTCAGTAGTTTAGCCTCAGTAACCTCTTTGCTCGCTTGCTAAAGTATATATAGTAGCGTCCAGAAATCAAAGACCATTCGTGAAAATGATTATATGTAGCATTTTTCAATGTTTTTCCCTTTGATTTACAAAAATTGCTTCAGTACATGCATAATAAATATGCTTTTACTGATAGTGCTGTAATTATCATGAAGACAATGAAAACCATAAAGCAGCGAGAACCCATTTAGTGAGTTGTACGTTTGTTTGTTTTTTGGAAATAGTCAGCATGAATACATTAACTTGTTAGATTTAGTTTAACCTAGAAAAATATACTTAAAAATTATTAAAATATCTTCTTAGACATTGACCCAAAATATCACATGGTCAGTGTCAGTAATTTATAGTGAGCTAAAAATAGTTCAAAATTTTAAATACTATTTGTGAATTAAAGCTTGTGGAAAATTGTTAAATATTTAAATCTTGTTTTATTTAGTTATTTTATATATATATATATATATATAATTTTTTTTTTTTTTTTTTCAAAATTGTGAGCAAATGTGTGAAACGAAAATAAAATAAAATAAAATAAAATAAAATAAAATAAAATAAAATAAAATACTGGCCTAATTTTTTTTTGGTAGGATTTGTTTCTCAAAGAATGAGAAATCTTTTTGTGTGTGTGTGTGTGTAACTTTTTTTACTGTATTTTAAAATCAAATATACAGTACAATAAAAACAGCAGTATTGTGAAATATTATTATAATTTACAAGAACTATATTTTTATATATTTTAAAATGTTATTTATTCATGTAATGGCAAAGCTGAATTTTCAGCATCATTACTCCAGTCTTCAGTGTCACATGATCTTTCAGAAATCATTCAAATATGATGATTTGGTAAGTAAATAAGTAAATAAATAAATAAATAAATAAAATCAGTGTTGAAAACAGTTGTGCTGCTTAATATTTTTGTGGAACCTATGATGCATATTTTCAGGATTCTTTGATGAATAGAAAGTTGGATAAAGAGCAATTAATTATTAGAACTGGGGTTTGACAAATTTCACAATTGGATTTGATTCTGACTCACAAGCTTGCGATTTGATTTGATTTGATTTTCGATTTGATTTAATATTGATTATTTTGGATATACACTACTGCTCAAAAGTTTTGGGATCAGAAAGACTTGTAATGTTTTTTTGAAGAAGTCTCTTATGCTCATCAAGACTGCATTTATTTGATTAAAAATACATAAAAAAACAATAATACTGCAAAATATTATTACAATATATAATAATGGTTTTTTTTTTTTTTTTTTAAATACTGTAAAATATAATTTATTTCCTGTGATGCAAAGCTGAATTTTTATCAGCTGTTACTCCAGTCTTAAGTGTCATATAATCCTTCAGAAATCATTCTAATATACAAATTTATTATCAGTGCTGGAAACTGTTGCTTAATGTTGCTTATTTTTATTTTTATTTTGTTTTATTTATTTATTTATTTTTATTTTTATTTTATTTTTTTTTTTGAGGAATAAAAAGTTAAAAAGAACAGCATTTATTTAAAATAGAGATCTTTTCTAACAATATACTGTTTAAAAGTTTGGGGTCAGTGCATTTTTATTCTTTCTTTTTTGAAAGAAAGTAATACTTTTATTTACCAAGGATGTGTTAAATTAATAAAAAGTGGTAGCATAGACTTACATTGTTAGAAAAGATTTATACTTTGAATAAATGCTGTTCTTTTTAACTTGTTGTTCATCAAAGAAGCACAGGTTCCAAAAAAATATTTGGCAGCACAACTGCTTCCAACATTGATAGTTCTAATAATAAATCAGTATATCAGAAAGATTTCTGAAGGATTATATGACACTTAAAACTGGAGTAACAGCTGATAAAAATTCAGCTTTGCATCACAGGAATAAATTATATTTTAAAGTATATTAAAATGACAACCATTACTGTATATTGTAATAACATTTTGCAGTATTACTGTTCTTTTTTTCTGTATTTTTTGATCAAATAAATGCAGTCCTGATGAGCATAAGAGACTTCTTTAAAAAACATTACAAGTCGTACTGATCCAAACTTTGAGCGGTACTGTATATCAGATACATGCTACATTTTCTGAAGGGGGAAAAAATATCTCAACTAATGCTGTAAAATAAACATGAGTTTCAGTTAGTACTACATTACTATTGAAGGTTAAAATGAACTTATTTGTGTACAAATGCTTACACTCAATTACGTTTTAATAATAATATAGTTACAGTTACATAATTATATTTCTACTATTCATTTTTTGAAATATAAACATTTAAAAGATGGCTGTCATAAAAACTGATTTATTCAAACACTGAAGAACAATAAAAATTATAATGAATATTTTCTAAGGTGCATATATTTAAGTTCACTGAGGTCACCAATGTTTTTTTTTTTATTTTATTTTAGGTAAATGATGTTATGTGACACTGTTTACAAGCCGTTATATTAAATATAATACATTTAATATATTTATTACTTATTAGAAATCTTTTGTAACATTAGAAATGTCTTTGATATCACTTTTGATCAACTGAATGTGTATTTACTGCATATATTTGTATGCACATGATTATTTACAATGTAGCATCTTTTCATGCGCATACCAGAAAGCAAATAGCTTATTAGAGGAGCAAGGACAGCGACCAGGCTCAGTGACGCCTAGCTTGTGAAAGCGAGAGTTGAGATGTGCGACTCACAGTCCGAGTCGACCATTTGTCATGCTGAAGACTGGCATTATCATTGAGTTCATTCTTGAGGGCTGACCCAGATGGCCAGTGCCAGTACTTGCTACACTCCAGTGAATCTGAGACGGCCCTGGTTGAGAAGGGGGCTCGGGCTGGTGATGGAAGGGGGGGCCGCTCGCTCTCCATCTCATCAGAGTCATGCCTGGGAGCCCGGCTGTTCTCATCCGACATTACCACACAGACAGGAAGAGACTGTTAATGACTACATATGCCATTGTGAAACCAAGGCCACCTTGCAAATATTTTAACACACTCTCTGTTCATTCGCTCACCCAATGGGGATACAATCGAACAAGACCTAATGAGTGTCCTTGAGGTATTTAATTATTTTTAAAAGGACTGTACGATGAGACTTTTTTTTTTTTTGGTGCGGTTGTGAAGTACCCTAATATTTACCACCCCCATAATTGGGATCATCTGTCATCATTATCCGTACTTAGCTCTGATGAGTCAGTGTGCAATGAGAGGGGTAGTTTCGCTTAATCATCGGTGTCAAAGAGCCACCGAAACCTGTTAGATTTTGTGTAACTTTTTCATTATTCCATATGGCATCAATGAGGCAGAAAAGACCTCTCATTCTGCGGGTCCATTTGCCGATTTCGGTCTTCGGGATTCTTTGTTCCCCTTCCACGCTGCTGCAGCCATTGAGAAAAGAAATCAGTTCCACCATTGTCAGACACCCACTCGACCAAATGTAGCTTAGCCTCAGAATCAACAGCGGTGGTGGTAAAAACTCTCAATTTTCTTTGCCAGATGTGAATCTTTTCAGTCAGCCCATCGCTCTTCTTCGCACACCTCTGGCTGCCAGAGTAACTAGGCCAATGAGTGATGCTAATGTAAGCTATATTAATGAGAGGGATCGGTTTCTGCTCTAATTATTTACCATTGGGTCAGGCTAGAGGAGATAATTCTTCCTCAGGTGGCACGAGGCCGAATGCCGGCGTCTGCCACCCCGGCTATGATTAATTGAAACGTATCCGTGCAAATGAATCGCATATGGTCAGTATCTTCCCGTGCAAGTTCAACATTAGACATAGAACGTGAATGCCTGTTATTAGCATCTCAATTTATGGCCTTTTGCAATTTTCCTCAAGGTTTGGAGTCGTTAAAGAGAGATTTAATGTGTTGTATTATTCATGTCTTTCGGGTCGGAGTCTCATCCGAGTTCATCGCACGACACCGTTAGATTAATTGCCGTGATCCGAGGAACCAAAAGCTGCAGCACCTGTCCTGTTGCGGAGATATATCAACATTAAGGAACAGAGAGAGGTGACCATTATTTATCCTGACTGTTAAACACTACTGAAACTCCCATAGCCATGCTGAGGAGTTGGAGGAGGGCTGGTGTTCTCATAAATGTGTGAAGCATTAGCTTTGGGCCTTGGGCCATCATGAGCACTCAGAGGGTTGATTGGAGATTTCGACCCCTTTGGATTGTTTAAACGCTGATATGATTTGTGTCCCTCGTTATGTTTACTGTATTCTAATGTTGCTTCATTTATAGTAACCACCTGCTTTGTCGTCATGTGGGAGCGTGTAATGAGGAACTGAATCTTTATACTTGAACTGAAAGTCAAAATATAGGAGTCCTAATTTTTTAATGGGCATAATTGCCTTTTGGTGAAGTACTGTAATTCACTCAGTCAAACTGCTCAGTGTCTGTTTAATAAATGCAAGAAAACCAAATTACACTTATGTAACTAATTTTTCACCTCAGTGGACAGAAAATAAGAAAATCCGTAAAAGAGAATCTTAAATCATCTTAATGGGTTTAGAAATGTTCAAAGAAAGACTTAACAGACAAAACTTGGACTCAGTGGTTTAAAGGGACAGTTCACTTAAAAATCACTTTATTTGCTTACCCAAACTGTATGATTTAATTTCTTCTGCAGAACACGGAAGTAAATATTTTGAAGAATGTTTCACTGTCTGACAAAGTGAAGTCAAAATGAAGTCAGCTGTCTAGAACGTTCAGGCTTCAAAAAGAACATAAAGGTATTATGAAATAATTCCAAATGACTCAAATGTTTTTACACATTACCAAATCAAATGCTTGATTCACATGCATATACACAAACTACACTGCCGTTCAAAAAGTTTGGGATCAGTAAGATTTTAAGATGTTTTTTTTGCTTATCAGAGCTGCATTTATTTGATTAAAAATACAGAAAAAACTGTAATATTATGAAATATTATTGCAATTTAAAACAATGGTTTTCTATTTTAATATACTTTAAAATATAATTTATTTCTGTGATGCATTACTCCAGTTTTCAGTGTCACATGATTCTTCAGAAATCATTCTGATATGCAAATTTATTATCTATGTTGAAACTTTTTTTCAGGATTCTTTTAGAATGAAGCATTTAAAGGAACAGCATTTATTTAAAATAGAAATCTTTTTTAAACCATATACATTACTGTTCAAAAGTTTGGGGTCAGTTCCATCTTTTTTGATGGAAATTAATATTTTTATTATAGCAAGAATGTGTTAAATTGATAAAATGTGATAGTAGAAAAGACTGTTAGAAAAGAAGTCTATTTAAAATAAATGCTTTGCTTTTAAACGTTTCATCCAAGAATGCTGAAAAAAGTATCACAGGTTCCAAAAAAATATTAAGCAGCACAACTGTTTTCCAACATTGATAATAAATCAGCATATTAGAATGATTTATGAAGGATCATGTGGCACTGAAGACTGGAGTAATGATGCTGAAAATTCAGCTTTGCATCTCAGAAATAAATTAGATTTTAAAGTATATTAAAATACAAAATGGTTATTATAAATTTTAATTAATATTCCTGTTTTTATGTGAAGAGTTCATTTACGTTTTTCATAAATCATGTTTTTTTTTTATTATTATTATTATTGTGTTGTTATTATTTAATCAAAACAACCCAACTGCAGTTTGATTCATATTACTTGGAATGCAGAATAAATAAAAATCTGTTTTTGCAAATAAACTCATGTATTTTTGATTAATAAATGCAGCATTGATCTTACCAATCCCAAACTTTTGAACATCAGTTTACATCAAATATGATGATACAAATTTCAAACTAAACGATTCTCAACATATAAGAACCAATGACTTAATTGTTTAAGGTTTTTGTTGCCGTATTTGATTAATTTCAGTCTTTTCAAAGTAACCGTGTTGCTTCAGAACACTTTTTGAAAATCTATTGAGTCACAGTCTACTTTTATGCTACATTTATATTCTTTTTGGAGCTCAAAAGTTGTGGATCCCACTGACTTTCATGTAAAGAGAAAAACAGCTGAAACATTTTAACGAATACCTTCTTTCGTGTTTTGCAACAATACAAAAGACAGGTTTGAATTTTTTTTATTTTGCTGAATTGTTCATTTAACCAAGCAGATACTTTTTTTCATGATTTTAATAGAAGAATCTGGCACCAAACTGTAGCAAAACAGTGTAGAGATTTCATTTTAAGCAGGACAACACTGGTACAGCCATATAAATCGAGGAGCACAGATTAATTTTATTCAGTTATTTGTAGTGCTATCCAGCAAACCGGCCATGGTTATGTTAGTGTTTTTTTTTCTGTCACTGAATTTAGTGTGTTCCTCATGACGGTTAAATTCTACACCGACCGAGGTGAAACGTCTCAAGGCCAGCGTCCGTTCTTGTGACAGCCGAATACACCGGAGCAGCGCTTGGACTGCATCCAGTCAAACTGATACCTTCATAACAACCTCTTGTTTTAATGAATGCCCTCTTTCTTGTATACATGCAGAGCATGAGCTCGCAGCTTGTGTTCCCTGACAGCCGGCCTCAGAAGTATACCCTGACCTGGAGCAACTGGCTCCAATGTCCTAATCACAAGACTCTACGTGTGTTGTTATTATTCCAGGCAATGGAATCTGAATGCGTGAGACAAGTGTAGGTATTGTGCTTTGTATGGAAAGGAAATGAGAGAAGTTGACCACACCGGCCATGGAGGACTTTTAGGACAGGATGTGAAAATATACCAATTTTCATTCTCTTTCATCAGTTCATCATTGCTAATGCTTTGCTTTTAAAAAAACAGGACTGTGCAGTGAAACCACCTATTGTATGTGTACTTTTCGTTTCTTTGCTAAAACATTCAAACAACACCTGGTAATGTGCTGCATTTATTTCTCTTAGCCTTAATTCCTGCAGACGTCATGGTTTGGCTTAAGCTAATGGCTATTTAGCTTTCTTGTGCTGAATAACCCTCTTAGCAAAACGCTAAAGAGGAGGTTGCATCTTTCAGTGACAAGGGTGTTGGCAAATCTGGGAGGATTTTTTCATTTGTTTAACTGTATTCGAGAGCTTTAGTGTAGCCTGAAAATACTTCCCATTTGCTCGTGTTATGTTCTAATACTCCATAGTTTTGACAGTGGCCTGGTAATCAGTGTTTGCAGAGCGCCAGTGAATTTCTAATGACTCTGTGCTGGGGGAGATTTCAGAGCAGATCAAGGCCTGCCAGCAGACTCGATCGGTACACAATGCCATCGGGAGGCACTGACCAAATGGACACTTTATTCAGTGATTGTTGCTTAAAACAGTAGGAAGTCTGTCATCTTTTAGAGCTATGCAAGTTCTGTAAAATAGTGAATGATATCTTAGACTGCCTAATTGGCTCATTATTACATTTTTGGATAAATACTTTTAATGTTTTGTTCATGTACGGTGGGTGTCAGTATCATTCATAAGTTTCCACAAATCAAGTGTATTTAAATTGGAGGAGGAAAATAAGTTCTTCCATTAAAATGCACATATCTGGAAGTTACTGATTTGTTGATCATATTTTCTGGCAGATATACAAGTTATCCTTTAGTTCTGTTGATGAATTTATTTATTAGGTCTCATTCCAGAGAACCAACTGCATAGTAAAGCTACAATCAGGGCTCATACAACGTGCTTAAAGGGCTTAAATTAGATGGATTTGAAATTGAAGGCCTGGAAAACCCTTGAAAATAGCAATATTCCTGAAGAGGTACTTGAAAAGTGCTTGCATTATTGACATATGTGTATAAAAAATAAGTGTTTAATTTTGTAATAAGCACATATCTTTTTACGTGAAAATTTCAGTTAATGTCAGAAAATAATTGAGCTAAGCCAGTA